>NW_027512544.1:300000-461098 GCF_048772815.1 Callospermophilus lateralis | reverse complement strand
CTCATTTTACTCAAGGGTCAATAATCACACTTGATGGAGGTCAGGAACCTAACAGAGGAAGGTGAGAGACTTCATCCACAATGACTGATCTTTTCGAATTTTGGTTATGGATGCACACAAGGGATATTTCTTTAGATCCATCAGGTGCTGACAATCTAAGCCCCAGCTTCACCGAGCACCAAGAGGCTGATTCAGACACATCCATTTCCAAAGCAATTAAGCGAAGAGCCACAGGTGATGCCCACTCATTTCCATTTGAATACTGTTTTCTTCAGGCTTCACAAAGGGGTGGCCTGAGCCAAAGACTTTCCTTACATTCAGGGCAACAGAAAAATAGGTAAGCAAATGGCCCAAAGCAGGGTTTCTCCACTGAGACTTTCCTGGTATCTGAGTTTCCTGATATCTGAGTTTTCTGACATGCTCCACTTCCCTTCAGCTATCCAGTACATGGCCATGTGACAGAGCTTGGAGGTGCTACATAGCTTGGACACAAAACTTTGAGCCTATTCTGGAGAGTGTCCGGAATTCAGGAAGAAAACAGGAACTTAGAAAGATAGTAGGTTTTGCCCATTGATAAGGCTAGTCGCAGTCCATTCATAAATTGGCAGTATGAATGCTGGGAAGCTTTCTACTAGACAGAACACATCCATGATGCATTCTTTTTCTAATACTAAGACCACGGAGAGAGTGGGATACACAGTAATAGAAACACTCACCTTGTCAGAGGACATACTAGATACAGTCCTCTCCAAACCAAACAAATCGCCTTTCCTACATATTCTCAGAACATGAGACAAAACCACAAACTCACACCCACACTCAAAAAGACACCACCTTTCCCAAAGTAGGTCTGTGACTATCCGGAGTGTCCTATGATGGGTGGGACATACTATATTTCCACGAAATGCACTGTGCTGTCTCAGTTCTGGTCTCCTTGGCCAACTCTGTGAAGTTGTCAAAAGTCACTGGTGAGCCACCACCTTCTTTCTCAGGAAAGGCCCCTCTTCTTAGCTTTCCTAGCATTTGGCCATCCTCACATAACTAGGTACCAAGAAAGACTGACTCTGTCCTTGGTTTACCCAAACAAGTGAGACAACTGGAACTGGGACTGGAACTGGCTGTGGTTGCCTGGCTTCCTGAATCCCAAGTTTAGAGAGTTCCATCACCAAGGAAGTTATGTGAGGTAACTTCCTTCAGGAAGTGAATGAAGTCACTGCCTTGGCAACCACTTTGTCCTAACAGTTGCTTCCAAGGGTCCCATGAGATGGAGGGTGCACCTACTTGCTGTGACATTTTCACAAGTTAGAATGGTATATCAACCATAGGCACCTGGGCACAGCTCTCCACACAGGCTTGGTTTGGTCCATCTTCTCTACATTAAGATGAAAGAGGCTGATTCAGACACATCCCTTCACCCTGACCAGGTTGTTTGCGATGGAAGTTGACTTTTCCTCCCTCAGGTCCTTCATTGCTGCCTACATCTTCTCCATGGATCATTTCTGTATTGACCTTTGAGGTTCTCAGCAGGTGGAAGATCCCCTACACTCCTGATTGTAAGACCAACTCTGTCCCTGCTTATCTGTAAAGTTAGATTGAGGGAACAGTGTATGGTTAGGGTAATAACAGGTTCGATTTGGGTTAGGAATCATTCTGCATGATGAATAATGGCATTGGGAACCTGTGATATTTACAAGAATAAACAGGTGAAATATAAGTATGAATACAGAAGTCTAGGTAAGATTTGAAGCCCAGAAGAGCATTGGGTCCTTGATTGGGATACTTAGCTTTGAAATACCTTCTGTACAGATGTCTCAGATAAATCGATAAACAATGGCATAGGACCTTGTAAATTGGATGATTGAATGTAGAAGAAAACATCCACTTAAAAAGGGTAGTCGGTAGGATTGGAAAGATAGTCAGTAAGTTTAGGAAGAAGAGTGAGTATAGGATTTGGTCCAAAAGTTCTTTAGCAATAGGGTTTCTCGTAGAGAATGAATGTAAATGTCAGAACATGTGATGAGTCAGTCACAATGGTTAACTGGGGAAAATATATAGGGAAGCAGATATCAATAGAGACATGAATAAATCAGGCAAAGTATAAATTAATTGATAGGATTAGACATTTTCAACATGGTAGATGTTGAATATACAATCTTAGAAAAAAACAAATATTTAGCACCAATAGGATTAACATTTGAGAGCATTAGGCAATCTGGACTTGGATGTTTTTAGTAATCCATGCTCACTTTCCATTTAGGTTTTGGTACAATCATAAGTGTGAACTTTGCATTTTGTGTCCAGAATATTACTGTGATAAAGTGTATATGTAGATCAGGTGACATGAGTATTTCTTCCACCAATTCTGTGGTCAATATTTTGAAGATGTATAAATTAGTATTGGGTGTACAAATAGGTCTACCCTGTGTCTACAAATATAGATAAAATGAATGAATTGACCATACTGTGAATAAATAATATAACTGGTTCCAACTTTAAATTATGGATTGAATTGATATCTGGAAATATACAGGAAATCTTATATTGATATACATACATTCATTACAACCATTTATAGATCTAATGGTAATATTAAGGTTATGGCATTTAGGGATTGTATAATAAGACACATATATTTTATATTCTGAAAAATCTGGAGAGTGTGTATATATATATATATATATATATATATATATATATATATATATACACACACACACACACACACACACATGCACAGACATTAAAAGGTAGCGATATATATGCCAATCGAAATTTATTATGAAATATATATCTTTCACAGATCCAAAAATATTCATTTTACTGAACATGGATTTATGTATTATCTTGTTCAACTAGGAAGCTCACCCGTAGTTTTAATTTTCAGTTCCAACAACGTTCAGGAGGAGTGATCTCTTTTGACAATTTGTATCTGCCAAGTCAGCCACCTCACAAAAGTGTACATGTGATACCAGGTAGGATTCTATATGTGCATACAAAAATACATGTGCTGAATAGGATACAGATAAAGGGCGACAGGAATTCACGGATTTGTTATCTTTAAAACACATGGAGAACTACTTCAATTTAATATTGACTTGATTTATAACACCTACCCTTTATCATACAAAAGGTAAGTCCAGCTATACACCATGCCTCCTCTGAACTGCTTGTATTTCTATTCTGTTTTGGTTATTTTGCTCCATCAATTTAGGATTGACACAGTCTGGCTGGGCACAATTCAGGAGCCACTTGTCAAAAGCTAACTTTATTTTTAGAACCACACACGCCAAAAAATAGCTCCTCGGAAAAAACACTCAGAGCACAACTGCCACCACCGGCTTCCCACAAGCTCTCAACCTCCCCTCTCCTCCTGCTCTTGAGGTCGATTGGCTGGGTTGTTTGAGCAGAGCCAAAAAAGTCCCCCAAAAAGCAGCTCCATAATTTGAAAGGGTGGGGAAACAGCCCAATGGGCATCACCGCAGAGGAGCCAATCAGCTAGATGTTGCTGGGGCCGCTGTGAGCCAACCATCAGCTGGCAGTCTGAAAGTTTGCTTTGGCCCCTTGGGCTGTGGCTCTCAACATCTAACCCTCTCTGTTTAAACAACAAGCATGTGGCTTAGGGACCATGCCTGCCTTAGGTTGTCCAATAGTACATATGGTCCTTACCCATTATCGAATGACCTGACCTCAAGGTGTCAGCCTCCTGTCTTAGATTGGTACCATTGTAATTGGATCTTACCCGTCACTGACTACAGGTCCAGTATACATCCACACCTGTGGAGAGGTCTTTGTACCAGCGGGCGGGTGAGGCTCTTTGCCTCATCTCTGTTGGCCCCCTAATTTTAGCTGAACAACCATGACAAGCAGAAGGGAGGAAGATACACCAAGGCAATTGATGGCTCTCTTTGAAAAAATTGTACCACTGATGACATCATCAGAGAAATACCCCAACACTACCACACGTCACTGCACCAACAGATAGTTCACAATGCAGGCAGGTGAGTTCACAATGCATACAAGTGATACATAGTCCAGGCAAGTTCTGCAAGCAGTTCAGTGATGGCTATTGCAGAAGCTGTAGATTGGTTTTATCTTTGACTTCACATGCACTGCGATGAAGATAGAAATTCTGGCAACAATGCCTAAAGAAAGAATTATGTAACATTCCAAAAGGCACTAAAAGAAAACAATTTTCTTAACAATTTACATTGTCTAGAAGAGAATTATTAAATATAATGAAAAGAAAAGGTGGATCCAACATGGCGGCGGGCAGAGAGGCTGCGCTTTTAATGCACTCCCAGTGATGGGGTCATAAAGTCGCAAGGATAACTCTTGGATTCTACCAACGGAGATTCTCCTAGCAAAATTCCACTGAAGGGAGACTGCCCGGGAGCTACAAGAATTTTTTTGAAGCGTCTGTGTGACCCGGACGAGTGGGACCCTGCCACTAGACGCGGAGTTCGAGATTCACCAGCCACAGTCTGCGCTCCGCGGGCACAGCTGCAGATCCGTCCACCGGCCCGCAGCCAAAGTGACTGGGTCCTGCTAGACGCCGAGACACAGCTTGGCAGGAAGAAGTCTTTAGCCAAGCCTCCACGCGCCAGGAGCTGAGGTGAACCGGGCCGGACCAGTCCCACCCCTCCCCTCGGTCAATCCGGCAAGAAGCCTGGGGCCCACCATAGCAGAGAGGTGACATCATCGGAGTTCGGCCGGCGAAATTCCTTCCCTTCAAAATCCACTTTAGCAGGTGTGTGACTCCCCATACTGATACAAGCAGCCAGGAAACTTCATTGACTTCTCAGGGGTCGTGTCCGTAGGGAAGCAGAGGGGAGCCCAGAACCCAAGGCCCCCATATCACCAGTGGTGACCCCTAAGGTCTTATCCGCCAGTTTACCACAGCACTGAGGCTTAAAAGGGGCACTCGGTGGGGCTGCAAGTGTAACTAGATCTCTGGAGAATCACTTCTGGGGAACAGGACCTGGCTGGCAGGCTGACAGGAGGAAGGGGGTTAAGAGCTGGAGAAGTGAAATGGCTCTGGACTGACAAGTCTGAGAGACCCCCAGAAGACGCCCTACAGGGATAGCTCTCGGCAGGTAGAGAGCAGACACTCCGCTTGGAAGGCACAGCTCCGCCTACTGGAAGAGAAGAAGGTGGATCTCTAAGACTTTAATTTTTTTGTTGTTGTTGTTGCTGTTGTTGATATTTTTTTCTCTCCTTCTTCTCTCCCTGTTCCTTTCCCCCCCTTTCCTTCTCTCTTTCTATCCCATTTCAAGTTTTATTGTTCTTTTCATTCCCCTCTAATCTATCTCTCCCTCTATCCTTTTTTTCTTTTTAAGAGCACCTTCATTCTCCTACCCCCCAACTCTCCTTCCAAGCATTACATCTTCCATTGTGTGTAATTGTCTAAATGCAAATAGGTGAATGTCTCGAGGCTGTCTATAAGACTCCTAAATACCTAGCTACTACCAACACCCTGATCCAATTGCCTGGTAGTATCCACCTTCAGTGGAGCAATCTTCTAAAGTAGCCGAGACATACTAACCATTGTACCACCAGAGCACCCAACCTAAACATATAGTCCTAAGAACAAACAGCAAATCATTATATGCATACAGAACCTAGAAGCCTTATATGAATTGAATGAATCAGCTTTAAAGTACAACAAAGCCCAAAATTTTTAGGCATAATCTTCCACCACAAAAGAGAGACAACAGAGATATACAAAGCCAAAACAAATGTATAGGAGAAAGCAGTTACAAAGCAGTCAAACAGAGCTGGAAAGCAACGTGAACAATATGAAAAAACAAGGGAAAAAGGGGTTACAAACAATGCAGGACAAACTAAATATACAGGAGGACCTAGAAGAATCAGAAATATGGACAGGGAAAGAAATCAAGGCATTCCTAATTCAGATGGAACGGAATATTAGAGAAGACATGAGACAGCAAATCCAAGCATTGAAAGTATATTTTGAAGAGGAACTAACCACACAAATTAAATCCGCAAAGAATGAGCTTTATCAGGAGATAGAGGTGTTAAAAAATAATCAAGTTGTAATCATAGAAATGCAAGAAACCGTAAATCAGATTAAAAGCGCTAATGAGAATATTACAAACAGACTAGATCAAGTAGAAGTCAGAACATCAGATAATGAAGACAAAGTATATCAACTTGAAAAGAATATAGTCAACACAGAAAAGATGTGAAATCAAACATATAACACAAAACACAAGTGCACACATAATATAATACATACAACACATGACATAATATTAAAGGCCTTATGACTTTTTACAGGTGAAATCTCCATTGCAATGTCTAAAAACTCTATTGTCCAAAAATAGAACTGATCAGCAAAACATTAACCTAGTTCTGTATGAGCTAAAAAAAACAAAATAAAACTTCATGATATGAGAAAGGGGAATAATAAAATAGATTTGAAAAAAACATTCTGGTTCTGTCACAGATGTAAGAACAGCCAAACTGGAGTTCTGCATATCAGCTCTTATTGGTTTGAGCCAAATCATCTTATTTTTGGTCTGTAGAAATCTCTTTAGTTAATCTCTCTGGAATCCAAATTGGCTACTGTTCTCCCTGTGGAAACACAAAAACAGACGCTGGACTCCAGACAATTACTTGGTCAGGACCTTTCCATTGTCCTGTTAGAATATCCTTCCAAAGTACCTTGGGCTTATGTACATTTTTTGGACATATATGCCTTTCTGCAGCACTAAGCCCTGATGAACCCAAATTTAAAAAGTTTAGAGTAAAAGGGTTATTTTAAGTTTACCTTTGGGGAATATATACCCCTTCCCAATTTGTTCTTTTTGCTTTAATATGTACGTTTTAATAGTTTCATGTGCTCTTTCAACTATGCCTTCTCCCTGTGGATTGTATGGGATTCCTGTTATATGAGTAATGCCAAATGATGAGCAAAATTGTTTAAAAGAAGTAGAAGTATAAGCAGGGGCATTATCTGTTTTTAACTCTTTTGGAACGCCCACAGTGGCAAAATTTTGTAAGCAATGAGCTATAACATCTTTAGTTTTTTTCTCCAGCAAGAAGGGAGCCCATCAAAAATCCAGAAGAAGTATCAACTGTAACATGCAAATATTTTAATTTTCCAAATTCTGGCAAGTTTGTGACGTTCATCTGCCAAATATGGTTATGTATCAATCCTCTAGGATTGACTCCAAGATTAACTTGTGGTTAAAAGGTCACACAATTTTGACATTGTTTTATTATTTGTCTAGCTTGTTCCTTAGTTACTTTGAAACACTTTTGTAAAGTATTAGCATTGACATGGAACTTTTTATGAAAATTTGTAGCTTCTTCTAGTGTATAGAAAATATGTATGAATGTCATGTGTTGTTTTATCTGCTAAATAATTGCCCAAACTAAGGGCTCCAGGCAATCCTGTATGTGTCCTGAAATATCCTATAAAAAACGGATCTTTCCTGTCCCAGATTAGACTTTGTATAGTCGAAAGCAAAGAGAAAATAGTAGAGGAAGGGGAAATCCTACTACCATCTTCAAGTGATACTATAGCACTAACTATATACTGATTATTGGAAAATAAATTAATTACAGATTCTTTAAGCATCACAAAAGCTTGTAATACTGCATTAATCTCTACATTTTGAGCTAATTGTTTGGGTACTAAAAATGTAAAAGTTTGATCAGGTGTAAATATTACTGCTGTACCATTATTTGACCCATCAGTGAATATATTTGTAGCATTTATAATAGGTGTTTTTCTTGTCATTTTTGGAAAAATTACATGATGTGATGACCAAAAAGACAATAAAGGATTAGATGGTAAGTGGTTATCAAATGAAACATTAGATTTGCACATGATTATTGCCCAAGTATTTAACTAATTATCTAAATCATCAATTTGATTCATAGTATATGGAGTAATAATTTTATCTTCTTGGGTTGTATTATAGTTATAGTAGAAATATTCAAGTAAAAGAGAAGGTCTCTCGAGCTAGTCAGACAGAGATAAAAATTCAATTAAAAGAGAAGGTCTCTCTAGCTAGTTAGACAGAGGAAAAAATCAAGTGATTGATCCTGATAATGTGTCTGAATCAGCCTCTTGGACCTGTGTGAGGTTGTGGTTTAGATTCTCATCACCTGATGGATCATTCCGTGTGTGAATCCATACCCAAAATGGCCAAAAGAGCAGTCCCTGTGGATGAAGTCTCTTGCCTTCCTTTGTAAGTCTACTGAACTCCATCAAGTGAGAATACGCATCCTTTGTGTCAAATGAGTTCTTCAAAGCCCTGGAGAGTCTAGCACATAGGTTCTTGGGTTTTCTCATGACTCCAATTCACATAAAAATATCTATACCTGACAGTCAGTAGGCCTCAAATTGGAGAAGCAGAGGTGTATTAAGGGCAGGCCTATTTGATCACACCTGGTTCACAGGAAGGGTGTCCAGGCCACCATGACTTTAGGCAATGAAGGGCAAGAAAGCTTATTTTGGACACTGTCTTGGACTTCGCCACTCATGGAAACCTCCAGAGAGAGCGTAGTATGAGAGTGTATATATGGAAGAAAATGAGGACCATGTGGGAGTGTTTTGGTTTTAATTGTGGTCATTTGTGTGGTAGTTGGAAGATATGACTGGGTATACCTGGGCTGAACTCTGGTGTGATTCCCCTTAGAGACTGAGTTCTAGAGCTGACTTAGAGAAGTGTTATCATGAAATATGTTGGGATTTTAGTTGGTCACGCATGAGAGTCGCCCTTGGAAACCGAGATCTAGGCCCAGGTTTGCTTTCCACAGAGCACTGGGAATCTAATCCAGGATATCACATGGTTTTATTCTGAAAGACATGGCAGCCATAGTTGAGAGTCAAAACACACATGTACCTCACATTGTAGACAGCAATAGGTCTGGCTTCCTGTGAAATTTTGGCCACTCTTTGGAAGCCTTGCCTGTGAGATTTCTCCAGAGCTTTCATTGAAATGAGCTTCCTCACCATTTAATTGTTCCTGAATGAAATTAAACACAAAGTGCCTCCAACATCATTCTTGTAAAATGGCTAGATAAATACCATGAAATTTTTGAAATTCCCATGACCATGAAAATGGTGTAGAACAGAGATGCCAGTAAGTTGGAGCCTGATGTGAAATGGGCCTAGAAAAGTCGTGTGCAGTTGTGTGATAAAATATCTGTGGTGGGGCAATGTGGTTCTGCCATTGGCTTCCAAATGGCTTGTGACTGACATGGTGCACCCAGCAGACCCTTCTATGTAAAGGCATCTTGTTATGTGGAGAGTTTTCAGGGCAATGTTCAGAATCAGATTGCTATGGTTAAGGATGCAAGCTATGTGGGATTGAAGCCTGGTTGGTTCATTATCCAGCAGAACCTGACACACCACACGTGACAGAACTCCCTTTAGCACTGTGTCCCAGTTTAACTCCTTGTATTTTGTGAAGCAAATACCAAACTCACATTGCAGCAGCAAGAAACACATCGACAAGTGGAGGATGGCCAGATGGCTTTACAGTCCACACGGAAAGAGTTTGCCCGCAGTGGCCACAGTTTACCTACAAAGAGAGAATTCAGCACTGCTGCCTCATGTTCATTAGAAAATAAGAAACCATGTCCTCCAGGTCACTTAGATACATACCTAGCTTTGATGGTCTCTCTACAAAAAAAGCTAAAACTCCTGACAACAACAAATATTTCAAGTGCCCAAACTCAAAGGCAGTTTCACCAGAAGTCTTTAGTCCAGAAGAGCTCCATTTTTGTGGAGTATTTACCTATCCCTTACTTTTGGAAACTCCTCTACCACCTTCAAGGTTTGTGAACTCTTGAGCATATTACATTCTAGATATGTATTCACAGATTTTCTAACTCGTCCACTCTAATTGTATTTTACTTGGAGTGAAGGTAAAGTCAAGGCATTGTTCTGGATTAGACTGGGAAGATTTTTGTGAAGCACATATTTACATACACATTGGATTCATTTTCCTATTTTCAATTCAAAATGCTGAATGCCTGACACTAACGCATACCCTACTAGACTCTGACTACTAATTCTAATATGATGGAGAAAAATAACCCAAACCGAATAGAAATACAAGCAGTTTAGACGAGACATAGTGTATTGCTGGACTTGCCTTTTGCATTATACAGGGTAGGACTTATAAATCTAGTCAATATTTTGTTGAAATAGTTCTCCATGTGTTTTTAAAGTTAACAAATAGATGAATTCCTCTCTGCCTTTCTCTGTAGCCAATTCAGCACATGTTATTTTATATGCACATATTGAATCATACCTGTTATCACATGTACATTCTTGTGAGGTGGCTGACTTCGCAGATACAAATTGGGAGAAGAGATCACTCCACCTAAACACAGTTGGAACTGAAATTTCAACCTATGGGTGAGCTTCGTAGATGAACAACATGATAAATAAAATCATGTTCAGTATAATGAATATTTTTGGATCAGTGGATGATATACATTTCATGATGAATTTCGATTTCCATATATATTGCTACTTTTTAATGTCTGTGTGTGTGTGTGTGTGTGTGTGTGTGTGTACACTCTCCAAGTTTTTCAAAATATGAAATATATGGGTCTCAATGTACACTCCCTAAATTTATTCGTATTCATGTATGTGGATTTATAATCAAATATTCCAAAGATTATTCTCAGAAATATTCATCCACCTGAAATACATATTTGTTTCCTAGAAATAAAAACTAACTTCTGTGAATGGTGCATACGAATCCTAATATTTCTACAGTAACTGACCCAGTTTAACACCAATACAAGTAGATAATTATGGAACGTGATGTGTATTTTGATGTTCATTTTTAGTCAACACTTGTACATTACTATTTCTTCAGTTTATGCACATCATAAGATATATATTTCATACACAAGTTAGCAAATTTATTGGCATTTGTTTCACTTTCAATAACTTCATTCTTCAGAACACATGTATTCCTCCATGTTTTTTAACAAGACTTCTTTCTAAACACATTATTTTCGATTTCCATAATCACTTTTGAAGCATAACTCACACACTCTTCATGATGAAATATCACCTTAATATTACCATTAGAAGTATAACTGGTTGGAATGAATGATTTTGTATCAACATTAGATTTTCTGTATATTTTCAGATATCAACTCAATCCATTATTTAAAGCGGACCAATTATATTATTTATTCACAGTATGGTCTATTCTTGCATTATCTCTATATTCTTAGACAGATACTACACCACTTTCTACCCCCAATACTCATTTATACGTCTTCAAAATATTGTTCCCAGAAATGGTGGAAGAAATACTCATGTCACCTGATCTACATATACATTTTATCACAGTAATATTCTGGAAAATAAAGCAAAGGTCACACTTATGATTGTACCAAAGCCTAAATTTAAAGTGAGCATGGATTTCTAAAAACATCCATGTCCAGGTTGCCTAATTCTCTCAAATGTCAATCCAATTGTTGACTACATATTTGTTTCTTTCTAAGATTATATATTCAAACTCAACCCTGTTGAAAATGTCTAATCCTATCACTCACTTTACTTTGCCTGATATCCTAATGTCTCTATTGATATCAGCTTTCCTTCATAAATTCCCAGTTCATCATTTTGACTGTTCATTTGTGCTGACATTTACATTCACTCTCTACCTGAAACCCAATTGCTAAATAACTTTTGGTCCAAATCCTATACTCACTCTTCTTTCTGAATCTACCAACTATCTCCCAAATCCTACTGACTATCCTTTTTTGAATGGATGTTCTCTTCGACATTCAATCATTCAAGGTACAAGGTCCGATGCCATTGTGTATTGATTTATCTGAGACATCTGTGCAGGACATAATTCAAAGCTAAGTCTCCCATGAAGGGCCCAATCCGTTTCTGGGCTTCAAATATTACTTAGATTTCTGTTTTCATACATATATTTCACCTCTATATTTTTATAAATATCACAGATATCCAATACCATTATTCAACCAGCAAAATGATTCCTAACCCAAATCGAACATGTAATTAACCCAAACCATATACTATTCCCTCATTCTAACTTTATAAAAGAGCAGGGAAAGTGTTGGTCTTACAATATAGGAATGTAGGGGATATACCACCTGCTGAAAACCTCAAAGGTCCATGCAGAAATAATCCCTGGAGAAGATGTAGGCAGCTATTAAGGACCTGAGAGAGCAAAAGTCATCTTCCATGGAAAACAACCCTGTCTGGAGAGGGGTTGTGTCTGACTGAGTGTCTCTGTTCCTAATGTACAGAAGATGGACCAATCCAGGCCTGTGTGCAGAGCTGTTCACGGGTGCCTATGGGTGATATAGTATTCTAACTGGTGAGAGGGTCACGGGAAATAGGGGCAGCATCTATCTCATGGGACCCTTGGAAGCAACTGTTAGGAAAAAGTGGTTGCAAAGGCAGTGACCTCATTCAGTTCCTGAAGGAAGTGACCTCATCTCTATTCCTTGGTGATGGAACTCTCTGAACTTGCGATCCAGGATTCCAGGCACCCAGAGCCAGTCCTAGTCCCAGTCCAAGTGGGCTCATTTGTTTGGATTTTGTAAGGACAGAGTCAGTCTTTTTTGGTATCTATTGATGTGAAGATGGCCAAATGCCAGGAAAGCTTTGAAGGCTCACCACGGGCTTCTGACAATTTCACAGATTTGGCCAAAGAGACCAGATCTGAGACAGGACAGGGCATTTTGGAGGTACATAGTAAGGCTCACCAGTGAGAGTACACTCCGAATAGTCACAGACCTACTTGGGGGAAGGCGTTGCCTTTGTGGTTTTTGTTGTGTGTTTGTGGTTTTATCTCATGTTCTGAGAAAAGGTAAGAAAGGCGGTTTGTTTGGTTTGGAGTGAACTGTTTCTAGTAAGTCGTTTGACAAGGCAAGTGTTTCTATGTCTGTGTATCCCAATGTGTCTGTTGTTGTAGACATTAGAAAAGAGAATGCATCAATGGATGTGTCCTGTCTAGTAGAAAGCTTCCCAGCATCAATCCTGCCCAATTTATGAATGGATTGTGGCTTGCATTATCGAAGGGCAACACCTACAAACTTCCTAAGTTCCCATTTTCTTCCTGAATTCTGGCTACACTCAAGAATAGGCTCATGGTTTTGTGTCCAAGATATTTACCACCTCCAAGCTCTGTGATATGGCCATGTACTGGATAGCTGAAGGGAATGGCGAGCATCTCAGAAAACTCAGATATCAGTGTGACCAGTAAAGTCTCAGTGGAGGAACCCTGCTATGGGCCTTTTGCTTACCTATTGTTCTTTTGCCCTGAATGTCAGGAAGGGCTTTGCCTCACGCCACCCCTTTCTGAAGCCTGAAGAAACCAGTTTTCAAATGGAAATGAGTGGGCATCACCTGTGGCTCTTTGCTTAACTGCTTTGTAAAGGGATGTGTCTGAATCAGTCTCTTGGCCCTGTGTGAGGCTGTGGCTTAGATTACCAACACCTGATGGATGTAAAGAAAGATCCCATGTGTGCATACAAAATCAAAATGGCAAAAATTCGCAGTCATTGTAGATGAAGTCTCTCGCCTTTCTCTGTAAAGTTCCTGACCTCCATCAAGGGGAATAGGGATCCTTTGGGTCAAATGAATTCTTCAAAACCATGCAGAGGCAAATCCATAAGTGCTTCGGTTTTATCTTGACTCCATTTCACATAAAGAATCTAAACGCCAAAGTCAGAAGGCCTCAAATTGGAGAAGTGGAAAAGTATTAATGGCAGACTTATTTGATCACTCCTGGTTCACAAGAAGGGTGTCCAGGCCACCGTGACTTTAGTCACACACACACACACACACACACACACACACACACACACACACACACATATATATATATATATATATATATATATATATATACACTCTCCAGATTTTTCAAAATATGAAATATGTGTCTTATTTTACACTCACGAAATTCATTCATATTCATATACGTAAATTTATAATCAACTTTCCAAAGATTATTCTTAGAAATATTCATTAACCATAAAAACATATTTCTTTCCTATACTGAAAAGTAACTTGAGTGAATGGTGCACACAAATCCTAATATTTCTACAGTACCTGACCCAGTTTAAAATCAATGCAAGTAGATTCCAATCGGACATAATGTGTATTTTGACGTTCATTTTTATTCAACACTGGTAGATTACTATTTCTTCAATTTATGCACATCATAGGATATATATTTCATCCACAAGTTAGAAAATTAATAGGCATTTGTTTCACTATCAATCATTTCCTGCTTCAGAGCACATGCACTCCTCCATGTTTCTCGACTGGTCTTTTCATGAGAAAAGGGATGGACAAGGCAAGGTAAGGCAACTAAGATAGCACCGAAGACACGGAAACAGTCCTATTTGGTTGCAACCGGATTTAGAGGGCATTGCTTCTGTTGTAATCATTTAATCCCCTGCACCCCAAGTTTAAATTGTTTCAGAATTTTGTACCCAACATGGATGGGAGGGGCTCAGAAGTTCACAATCTGCAGAAGTTTATAAAAAGCAGTTTTTGTTTCTGTTTTTTTTTTCTCTGTTCTGGGCAAGTTAACATTTTAAGGATACCGGGAATGGGGCAGAGCTATTTTCTTCTCTTTTTTTTTCTCTCAGCCAGATGTTACCATGGAGCCCAGTTGGTAACTTCTTTATCTTAGAAATGTAGCCATCTCTGTGAAGCCCCAGCTCAAGGCCAGAGGCCTTGTTTACATATTGCCAGCATTATGACTGACTCTTTCCAAACACATTATTTTCGATTTCCATAATCACTTTTGTAGCAAAACTAACATATCTTCATGATAAACCGTAACCCTAATATTAATATTAGATGTATCATTGGTTGGAATGAATGATTGTATATCAATATAAGATTTCTTATATATTTTCAGATATCTATTCAATCCGTTATTTAATGTGGAACCAGTTATATTATTTATTCACTTATGGTCTATTCATGCATTATCTGTATATTCATTGACACAGTGTACACCTCTTTGTACCCCCAATACCCATTTATATGTCTTCAAAATATTGCTCCCAGAAATGGTGGAAGAAACACTCATGTCACCACATCTACATATACATTTTATCACAGTAGTATTCTGGAGACAAATGTAAAGGTCACACTTTTGATTGTACCAAAGCCTAAATGGAAAGTGAGCATGGATTACAAAAAACATCCATGTCAAAGTTGCCTAATGCTCTCAAATGTCAATCCTATTGGTGACTACATATTTGTTTCTTCTTAAGATTATATATTCTAACTCAATTCTGTTGAAAATGTCTAATTGTATCACGCACTTTATACTTTGCCTGATTTTGTAATGTCTTTATTGATATCTGCTTTCCTACATATTTTTCCCACTTCATTATTGTGACTGTTTACATGTGCTGACATTTACATTCACTCTCTAACCGAACCCCTATTGCTAAAGATATTGTTTTCCAAATCCTATACTCACTCTTCTTCCTAAACCTACCGACTATCTTCTTAATCTTACCGACTATCCGTTTATGACTGGATTTTCTCTTCTACATTCAAACATCCAAGTAATGTTCCTGCAAGCGTCGGTGGAAGAGATCACCAAGATAGTGTCTCATGCAACAGCAAGGGGTTAATTGGGGGTCCAGCAAGCTGGGGCTCAGAGCTCACATGAATAGAGCAGACAGCCCTGAGAACAGCTTAAGCAGAGCTTATATACTTTCCTTGGAGAGGGCAGGGATGGAAATTTATTGATGGGTCAGAGCGAGTGGGTGGTTAGTGTGAAACTGGGTGAGGGAATACATTCTGCAATTTGGCAGTTGGGGACAGCACAATCTGGGAACAAGATTACAAACAGTTCTCAATATTTCAACAGTGTTTTGTTAAGCATACAGAAAAACAGGAAGTTACAAGTACCTTTTTTATTAACCTTTCATTCCCCACTTCTTCTTCTTGCTACTTTTAATCATAAAAGTGATTATTGGGACGTGTCACATTCTATGTCTGCTAGTGGGGTATTACCATAAGTTTAACTTATCCAATTTGAGCTTGGAGAAAAGAAATTACATGGTTGAGCAAACAGGGTTTTATAGTTAGCAATAATATGAGGATTATTATTGGACAGGCCAGGGTTGATAAAAGCGTAGATAAGCAGCGGGACTGTGTGAACCAAGACTCAAACCACCCTTTTTTGGGCCTCTCTCTCTCGTTGACGCTTTTCAAGGCATCCTTTTATTTTACTCAAAGGTTTTTTTTACAACCTCAGTATGGTCGGCATCAAAACAACATTCTTACATCAATACAGCACAAAGGCCCCCTTCTCTCATGAAGAGGAGTTCCAACTCTCAACTGGTGTGTAAAACAACTTCAGAGAGACATGTTAAAGATTCCTGCAAAGCTGTGGTGGAGGTTTCTATTATCTTTAAGTTTTGGTCTCTTGCTGCTTCTATTTGGGTCATTTGTTGTGTACCATGGAGCAGGGCAGTGGTTCCTGTGACTACCACTGCCGCAACTCCAATTCCTAATATGATGGCTAAAGTGAGGGATATATGTTCCCAGTGGAACCGGGTTGTATGCCCCCGTGTTTGAACTTCAAATGAACCTGGGTCATTATAGAGCAATCTGGGAGACATCTTCACCATTACACAATTAATCACATCTGTTGACCATTTCATGAAAACATGAACAATGTTTAAGTATATAGAATTATACTGCTGTAGGGACGGACAAGGCACGGCACTTAAGATAGCACCAAAGACAGGGAAACAGTCCTATTTGGTTGCAACCGGATTCAGAGGGCATTGCTTCTGTTGTAATCAATTAACATCCTGAACCCCAAGTTTAGGTAGTTTCAGAATTTTGTACCCAACATGAAAGAGAAGGGACTCAGAAGTTCACAGTCTGCAGAAATTCACAAAAAGAAGCTTTTTTTTCTGTTTTTTCCTTTATTGTGGGCAAGTTAACTTTTCAAGGACACCTGGGAGGCAGAGAACTTTTTTTTCCTTTTCTTTTATCCCCCTGCCAACTGATACCATGGAGCCCAGTTTGTAAATTTTTATCTTAGAAATGTAGCCATCTCTGTGAAGCCCCAGCTCAAGGCCAGAGGCCTTGTTAACATATTCTGTAAAAAACTATTAAGGGGGTGTCTAGCTTAGGAGTGCTGATTTTTCCAGCCAGTAGCCAAGTAGAACAGGGCAACAGAAAAAGAGGAAGTTAATCTACACTGAACTCATTTATAGAGACTCTTTTGCTGAAAGTCCTAAAGTCAGCCATGGTGAAGACTTCTGGAGAAGTTCAGTGAAGATTTTTCTGTGGGCCTGGCACAGAGGGGGAAGACGGGGAAGGCGGGGGGTGAGAGCAGCTCCGTGGATCTGAGAATAAGGAAGGAGAGATGTAAAGGAATAATGGGAAAGGGGTTTGGGATTTTCCTAGCAACATAAATTGAGCAGTAGAATCGGTAGAGCAGAAAGGAAGACGGGAGTGAGTATCCCAAAAAGCCTGTGAGGGACTTTAAATTCTTAGTAACCTGTTTTCAGTGATGACAAAGCAACTTTAAAGGCCATTTTCATTACATCTTCGATAGGGGTCTGAGGGCTCTCCTAAGCTGGTTTGAGCTTTGGGTTAAGTGGTAAGAGGACCTGGTGGGACCCGGTTTGGGCACTGACAGGAAAAGAGAGAAGTGAGTGGCTGGATGGGTACCTCAGTACCTGCTACCTCAGCAAGAGGGCAATGCTCTGAGAACCGGCGGAGGTTTCGGTTTTTGATCTAGTTATTGGAGAAGAGAAATCAGGTTTGCTGAGGTGGGACTGACAGCAGAGAGTCTGGAGCAGAAGGCTGAGTTTGAGGAACTATTGGAGAAGCATAGTTCAGGATGTGAGCGAAAGAGGAAAAAGGCCTTCACATAGGGGAATTTCCTTTCACCCTTTTGAGCACTTGCAGAAGTTAAAAAGGTCACACAGAATTTGAGGATCTAGAGACTCCTCTGGGGGCCATCAGTTTGGGTTTTCTAAGTGGTAATATGGCCAATGCTGTGTACTGAATTTGATGAGGATTTTGGGTTCCACCAGGCAGCCCCTGTATGCTCAAATCCCCATGACTTACAGAAGAAGTCGGCTTTTCCCCCACACAGCCGTGGCGGTTTGTGGCTTTGATAGTCTGCCTGGCAAACATACTAATATAGGCTAGCCAACCTGCATCTGGCTTGCCTGTCCCTACAACCATAATGTTTGTTTCCATTATCTATGGTACGGAAAGGATTTAATGGAATTTTAGTGAGATCCTCTTCATCAGGGATATCCTAATAGGAAAGACCTATAGCCAGCTGACAAATGTCTGGGTGGAGAGATGGCCACCAGGTCCCTAAGGGGGCTGTATGCAAGATAGACCATACTTCTTGTCTAGTAGTATTTGTGATCAGCCATCGCTGCTGAAGGGACTGATGAGCGTTAGGACTACGGGTGGCCAAGGAGAGAGTCTATAGCCTTACCCACGTGGCGAATATGCAATTTGAAAGGGTTAACAGTCTTTTCCAGTTTTCAGCCAGAGTCTGGACATGGCACAGGCTTGAGATGAGAGGCATGGATCCAGGAAGTGATTCCCTCTACTTTTACTGCTGTAGGTGTTATAAGTAGCACCTGGAATGGTCCTTTCCAGCGGGGTTCCAGGGATGACACCTGATGTCATCTTATGTAGAGGAAGTCTCTTTCTTGATATCAATGTGGATTCCCCTCGTCCCCAGGTTGGAAGGCAGTGGCCAGCTGTTTCCACAGGTATAGCTGAGTTCTTACAAGAGATTTAAGTATGTCAAGCAAGGGTGTGTGGAAGGGATCCTTAGGTCTTAGAGTCGGGGTTAGGTCTCTTAGTGTAGGAAGGGCCCCATAGAGAATTTCATAGGGGGTTAGGTTACACAAAGAAAGAAAGGGAGTATTTCTTGCATGAAACAGTGCATAAGGCAGGAGCATAGTCTAATCTTTTATGCCGGTCTCTAAGCTTAATTTTGTTAAGGTCTCTTTAATGGTTCTATTTATTTTTTTTAAGTGTCCTGAGCTCTGGGGTCTATAAGCACAATGTAACTTCCAATTAATCCCCAGGGTCCTGGCTAACCCCTGATTTACCTGGCCCATGAAGGCTGTTCAATTATCAGACCATATTAAATTAGGCAGGACGTGTCTTTGATAAATATCTTTCAGGATCTTCTTGACCACAATTTGTGCCGGTTTTCTTTTCTTTTCTTTTTTTTTTTTTTTTGGTGGGAAAGGCTTCAATCCATCCTGAAAATGTATCTACAAAGACTAGGAGATATTTAAGTCCATACCTTGCTGGCTTAATTTCAGTAACGTCCACTTCCCAGAATTGTCCTGGTCTGGTTCCTCATAGGTGCTTTCCTGCAGGAAGCTTGGTAGGGTAAGCATTAACCAATTGACAGAACTGACAGGCTTTTGTTACCCATTCAATTATTTCCTTTCACTGTGAGTGAATTAGTCTAAAACTCTGTTCTTGATCCTACAGTAATGCCGGCAGTTTTTTTGAACCAAGTTGATTGAGTTGATGTACATTTTTAATGTAGTGTAGGGCTTTCTGAAATTGCAGGCTGGGCTCAGTGAAGTTGAGGAGTTCAGTGTCAGTGTTCTTAGATGTTATCAAAAGCTTGCTGGTGCTCAAGGGTCCATTGGAATTGGGCATTCTCATTTAACAGCGGGTATAAGGGAGCAGCTAAGAACACAAACCCAGGTCCATAACCTGCTAAAGCCAGCAGTCCCAAGAAACTCTCTATGTTGTCTCCTGTTAAATGGGGGTGGTATCTGCACAACGGTTTGTTTTCTGGGCTCAGTGAGCCATCATTTACCGCGCCTAAGGAAATACCCCAGGAAGATTACTTCTTGCTTGCAAATTTGGGCCTTTTTGTCCAAAGCTCTCTACCCAAGTTGAGCAAGCTCAGATAATAGTGCTTGGGTCTCAGACTCACAGTTTTCTTTGGTGTTGGCTGCCAGTAGCTGGACATCCACATATTGAAGCAGAATGACTTCAGGGTGCGTAGTTCTGAAGTTGTAGAGATGTCTGTGAAGGGCTTCATCAAAGAGAGTGGGGGAGTTTTTGAACCCCTGTGGAAGTCTAGTCCAAGTTAGTTGACAAGACGTTCCGGTTTCTGGGTCTACCTACTCGAAAGCAAACAGCAACTGACTATCTTTATGCAGAGGCAAGCAAAAGAAAGCATCTTTTAAGTACAGAACAGTATAGCATTTTCACTCGGCCACAGCAAAGAGGTTATTGGGGGTCCAGCATGCTGGGGCTCAGAGCTCACTTGAATAGAGCAGAGAGCCCTGAGAACAGCTTTAACAGAGCTTATATACTTTTCTTGGAGAGGGCAGAAAGGGAAATTTATTGATGGGTCAGGGCGAGTGTGCGGTTTGTGTGCACCCGGGTGAAGGAGTATATTCTGCAGTTTGGCAGTTGAGGACAGCACATCCTGGGAACAAAATTAGCAAACAGTTCTCAAGATTTCAACAGTGGTTTGTTAAGCATACAGAAAAACAGGAAGTGACAAGTGCCTATTAACCTTTCACCAAAGCAAAATGGAAAGTGAGCATTGATTACTAAAAGCAACCATGTCCAGGTTGCCAAATGCTCTCAAATGTCAATCCTATTGGAGGCAACATATTTCTTTCTTCCTAAGATTATATATTCAACCTCAACCATGTTGAAAATGTCTAACCCTATTACATTATACTTTGCCTGATTTCCTAATGTCTCTATTGATATCTGCTTTCCTACATATTTTCCCCAGTTCATCATTGTGACTGACTCTTCATATGTGCTCATATTTACATTCACTCTCTACCCAAAACCCTATTGCTAATGAAACTTTCGTTCAAATCCAATATTCACTCTTTTTTCTAAACCTACTGACTACCTTCCTAATCCTGCCGACTATTCCTTTTTGACTGGATGTTCTCTAGGACATTTAATCATCCAAGGTACAAGGTCCTTTGCCATTGCACATTGATTTATCTGAGATATCTGTTCAGAACATAATTCAAAGCAAAGTATCTCACTAAAGGGCCCATTGCCCTTCAGGGCTTCAAATCGTACCTAGATTTCAGGTTTCATACTTATATTTCACCTATATATTCTTGTGAATATCGCAGGTTCCCAATACCATTATTCATCCCGCAGAATGTTTCCTAACCCAAATAGAATATGTTATTAACCCTAACCATACACTGTTCCCTCAATCTAACTTCACAAAAGAGCAGGGACAGAGTTGGTCTTACAATACAGGAATGTAGGGGATCTTTCACCTGCTGAGAACCTCAAAGTTTGATGAGAAATGATCCCTAGAGAAGATGTAGCAGCTATGAAGGACCTGAGAGAGCAAAAGTCATCTTCCATGGCAAACCACCTGTTCAGGATGAAGTGATGAGTCTGAATCAGCCTCTCTCCTACTGATATAAAGAAGATGGACCAAACCAACCCTGTGTGGAGAGCTTCTCCTTGGTGTCTACGGTTGATATACCATTCTAACTTCTGAAAGTGTCACAGAAAGTATGGGCAGCCTCCATCTCAAGGGACCCTTGGAAACAAGTGTTAGGACAAAGTGGTTGCCAAGGCAGTGACCTCATTCCCTTCCTGTTGGAATTGACCTACCTCACTTCTTTGGTGATGTAACTCTCTGAACTTGGGATCCAGGAAGCCAGGCACACAGAGCCAGTCCCAGTCCCATTCCCAGTGGACTTACTTGTTTGGATTTACCAAGGAGAGAGTCTGTCTCTCTTGGTACCTAATGGTTTGAGGATGACAAAATGCAAGTAGAGCTCTGAAGATGGGCCTTTAATGAGAAAGCAGGTAGTGGTCAGCACAGGCTCCATACAACTTCACAGAGATGGACAAGAAGACCAGACCTGAGACAGGACAGGCCATTTTGGGGGAACATAGTATGGACCACCAGTCAGAGGACACTCTGGATAGTCACAGACTTACATGGGGGAAGGAGGTGACTTTTTGAGTGTGGGTGTGAGTTTGGGGTTTTGTCTCATGTTCTGAGAATAGGTAGGAAAGGTGGTTTGTTTGGTTTAGAGTGGACTGTTTCTAGAAAGTCCTTTGACAAGGCGAGTGTGTCTGTGTCTGTGTATCCCACTGTGTCCTTGGTTGTACATATTAGAAAGCAGAATAGATCAATGGATGTATCCTGTCTAGTAGAAAGCTTCCCAGAATTCATTCTGCCCATTTTAGGAAAGGACTGTTGGTTGCTTTTCGATGGGCAACACCTACTATCTTCCTAAGTTTCTGTTTTCTTCCTGAATTCTGGCCACTCTCCAGAATAGGCTCATGTTTTTTTGTCCAAGATATGTACCACATCCAAGCTCTGTGACATGGCCATGTACTGGATAGCTGAAGGGAATTGCAAGCATCTCACAAAACTCAGATATCATTGTGACTAGTAAAGTCTCAGTGGAGAAACCCTGCATTGGGATTTGCTGACTTATTGTTCTGTTACCCTGAAGTCAGGAAGGTCTTTGCCTCAGGCCACCCCTTTGTGAATTTTGAAGAAAAAAGTTTTCAAATGGAAGTGAATGGGCATCACCTGTGGCTCTTTGCTTAACTGCTTTGGAAAAGTATGTGTCTGAATCAGCCTTGTGGCTCTGTGTGAGGCTGTGGCTTAGATTATCAGCTCCTGATGGATCTAAAGAAAGATGCAATGTGTGCATCCAAAACCAAAATGGCAAAAAGATCAGTCATTGTGGATGAAGTCTCTCGCCTTCCTCTGTAAGTTTCCTGACTTCCACCAAGTGAGAATAGGGATCATTTGGGTCAAATAAGTTCTTTCAAGCGCTGCAAAGTTGCTTTGGTTTCCTAATTACTCCAAATCACATAAGGAATCTAAACCTGACAGTCAGTAGGCCTCAAATTGGAGAAGCAGAGCAGTATTAAAGGAAGAACTATGTGATCAATCCTAGTTCACAGGAAGGGTGTTCAGGCCACCCTGAGGTTAGGCAAATGAGGGGCAAGGGAGCTTATTTTGGACACTCTCCTGGGCTGCGCCATTCATGAAAACCTCTAGCCAAAGGGTATAATGAGTGTATATATGTAAGAAGTTGAGTGCCATGTGAGAGTGATTTGGTTTTAATTGTGGTCATTTGTGTGGCAGTTGGAAGAGATGACTGGGTCCACCTGGTTTTGAACACTGGTGTGATTCTCCTCAGAGACTGAGTTCTGAAACTGACCTCAGAGAAGTAATTGCTTTGGAAAGAGATGTGTCTTAATCAGGCTCTTGGCCCTGTGTGAGGCTGTGGCTTAGATTATCAGCAACAGACGGATCAAAAAAATGATCCCATGTGTGCATCCAAAACCAATATAGCCAAAAGAGCAGTCATTGTGAATGAAGTCTCTCACCTTCCACTGTAAGGTTCTGAAAGAATAAAAGAAATTGAAATCGAAATGTGATGAACCAGGTTTTGTAAAGTTTCCAAGCTGCACTCAGAACCTGAAATTCCTGTGGCAGTTAAGACAATTCCTGGAACTGCCCATTAGATGTGTGTTGAAATCTTCCCTGACCACCTAGTTACTTAACAACCCCTTCCCAGAAGCCGTGCATCTCACCACGTATACATCTCAGGGCTTCAACCAATCAGTTTAAATGTGTACCCCTTCTGAGGGCTGACCAATCACCCCCTGCCCCAACTTTTCCCGCCAATGAATGTGCTAATCATGTTTTAGAGTTGTTATTTCATTTTCCCGTCGTACATGATGATTTCCTAAAGGAGGCTATGATGTATGTAAAGTCCCTGAGCTCTCTAAAGAATGTATATAAACTCTGCTCAAGTTGTTCTCGGGGCCCTTTGTTCTTTGCTCCTCTGAAGGGAGCTCTGAGGCCTAGCATTCTGGACCCCCAATAAACCCTTTGCTGATGCATGAGAAATCCTCTTTGTTGTCTTTTCCTTTGATGTTCCAAGCACCTTTTCATCTGGAGGCCCCAGGTGAGATATCCGGGAGTGGTGAATGGAAGACCTCAAGGGAGTCCTCTCGGGGTAAGTAAGGTGCCTCTTTCTGGTTTCGGGTTTCAGGCTAGGGCGTGGCAAAGTGGCTGTTGGTGAAGAGCATTAGCTCTCTCCTATGGTGTGACAGACGTGTCACAGAGCCAAGATCACGTCCCTGAGGGACACTCCGGAGGACTAGGGAATTCAAGGAATAGTAGTTTCCTCAACTCGGTTATGTTTTGCTTCAGGATTTGATTTGCCAGCCCATCAGGTTTTGCCGGTAACTCAGTTTTGGTCATTGTTCTGAACTCATGTTGAGTTTACTGTCTGTTTTTATTGTCTAACCCATCAATATTTTCCAGTTACTCAGTTCAAATCTTTGTCTTGGACTCATGTTAAACGTTTACAGTTTGTCTTTGTGTTGTGTTTGTGTCTTCACTGTCCCTGTTTGAGTAACTCCCATTATGGGACAAAGCACTTCCTCTTCTCTGTCCCTGACCCTTGATCATTGGACTGATGTCCGCTCAAGGGCCCAGAATCTTTCTTTTTCAGTAAAACACCGTACCTGGCAGACTCTCTGTGCTTCAGAATGGCCCATCCTCGAATTCAGATGGCCCCAGAAGAATCCTTCCACTTTCCTCTAATCCGAAAATTCAGAGATATTGTCATTCAGCCGGGGCCACGTGGCCACCCAGATCAACAGCCATATACTCCTTCCCCCACATTCCTATCATTCAAACTTTCCGCTCCTCTCCCTCTTCCTTCCATTCTCCCTGAGTCACAAGACTGGACACTCCACCCCCTCCTTATTGTCTACTCTCCCTTCCCAACCCCCAACACAGTTCCTGATGATCCTCCCACCGCTGACTCAGCCTCTCCACTGCTAGAGGCAATTGGGCCAGACCCAAGCCCTCCAGGGGACTTCCCCACAGCAGCAGCAACCCCTCCTCCCCTGGAGGAAGATGGGCAACCTAAAAGAACCCACCGGCGATGGATAATAGAAAACTCAGAAGCCCCTGTGATGCTCTCTCTCCATCCCTATGGGCCCATGAACCGACCCAACTGGGACCCCAACACCTTTGAAGGTAGGAAGCATCTGTCCACTTATCGCCGGGCTCTAATAGCGGGTCTCAGAGTGGCCACCAGAGAGCCGACCAATTTAGCCAAGGTAAGAGAGATTATCCAAGGGCCTAATGAGTCTCCCTCTATGTTTCTGGAGAGAATTATGGAAGCATATAGAAAATATAGTCCTTTTGATCCTCAGGCAGATGACCAAAAGGCTTTTGTTTCAATGGCCTTTATTGAGCAGGCTGCCCAAGATATTAAGAGAAAGTTACAATGTCTAGATGGGTTACAAAATACGACCTTAAGAGATTTAGACAGAGAAGCTGAGAAAGTATATTATAAGATATATATTATAAGTATATATTATAAGTATATAAGTATATTATAAGAGAGAAACTGAGGAGGACACGGAACAGAGGAGAGAGAAGGAAAGGGAACAAAAAAAGGATGAAAGGAGCAAAAGGCAGACAAAAGCATTGGCTAAGATTTTCTTCACAGCAGCAAATATGCCAGAAATTAAAAAGCAGGGAGTCAGAAAGGGATACTTGGGCCCACGCCAAAGGCTGTCCCTGGCCTCAGATCAATGTGCCTACTGTAGAGAAAAAGGACACTGAGTCAAAGAGTGCCCCAAAAAGAAGAAGCCACGGCAGCCCGCCATGCTGACTCTAGAAGAGGACTAGGAATGTCAGGACTCGGATCCCCTCCCCAAGCTCAGGGTAACATTTGAAGTGGAGGGGACTCCAGTGAACTTTGAAGTGGATACAGGAGCAGTATACTCAGCCTTTAAGGCTTCACTGGGCCCCATATCAAATAAATGGTCCCTAGTTCAAGGGGCTAATGGCACTACTTATCGGGCTTGGACAACTAAGAGGATTATGGAAGTAGGAAAATGAAAAGTCCACCACTCTTTCCTAGTAATCCAAGAATGCCCAGCCCCATTGATGCACAGGGATCTGTTTACCAAACTCGGGGCTAGAGTAACCTTTAACCCTGATGGTCCCCAAGTGGATGTTCTAAAACCTTCAGTAAAAACTCCCATAGTCACAGAATTGACTATGTCCGTAGAAGATGAACATCAACACTTCGTGCCCCCTAGGACTGATCAAAGAGGCAAACTACAACAGAAATGGATAAAAGATTATCCTAATGCCTGGGCAGAAACTGCTGGGTTAGGTCTAGCCATAAAACAACCTCCAATAGTAGTAGAATTAAAAGCCTCTGCCTCTCCAATCAGTGTTAAACAATATCCTCTAAGCAAAGAAGCTAAGGATGGGATAAGTCACCATATTCAGAAATAATTGGCCCTTGGGGTCCTAAGGCCCTGTCAATCAGCCTGGAATACCCCCCTGCTACCAGTAAGAAAGCCAGTAACTAGGGACTACAGTCCTGTTCAAGACCTAAGAGAGATCAACAACAGAGTGCAGGACATTCTCCCCACAGTACCCAATCCATATAATTTGCTTAGCACTCTGAATCTGGACCGGGAATGCTACACTGTGCTGGACTTAAAAGATGCTTACTTCTGCTTGCCCCTACATAAGGACAGTCAGTTGCTGTTTGCTTTCGAGTGGATAGACCCAGAAACTGGAACATCTGGCCAAGTAACCTGGACTAGACTCCCACAGGGGTTCAAACCCCCCCCCCCCCACTCTCTTTGATGAAGCCCTCCACAGGGACATAAACGACTTCAGAACTGCACACCACGAAGTCACACTACTCCAATATGTGGATGATCTGCTACTGGCAGCGGACACCAAGGAAAACTATGAGTCTGGGACCCAAGCACTATTATCCGAGCTTGCTCGGCTTGGATATAGGGCTTCTGCCAAAAGGCCCAAATTTGTCAGCAAGAAGTAATCTTCCTGGGTTATTCTCTTAGGGGTGGCAAATGATGGCTAACTGAGAACAGAAAACAAACCATTGTGCAGATACCACCCCCATCTAATAAGAGACAACTCAGAGAGTTTCTTGGAACTGCTGGCTTTTGCAGGTGATGGATTCCTGGGTTCGCCTCTCTGGCTGCCCCTTTATACCCGCTGATAAAGTGGAATGCCCAATTCCAATGGACCCCTGAGCACCAACAAGCTTTTGATAATGTCAAAAAAAGGTGCTGCTATCTGCTCCGGCCTTAGCACTCCCAGATATAGATAAACCCTTCACTCTCTACATCGAGAAAAAGAAAGGAATAGCATGGGGAGTGTTCACTTAGACTTTGGGACTTTGGAAAAGGCCGGTAGCATTCTTATCAAAAAAACTGGACCCAGTGGCTACTGGGTGGCCCCGTTGCTTAAGAGCTATAGCAGCGGCAGCGCTTCTAATAAAAGATGCTCATTAATGAACGTTGGGACAGAAGCTATCCATTATAGCCCCCCATGCCCTGGAGAGCATCATCTGTCAACCTCCAGATAGGTGGCTATCAAACTCCAGAATAAACTACTACCAGAGCCTCTGGATTAGCAAAGACAGAATAACTCTTGGACCTTCTGCTCCACTCAACCTGGCTGCCAGAAGAATCATCAGGACCTGTCGCTCATGAGTGTCAACACATACTGGCAGAGGAAACCAGTATAGGACGAGACTTGAAGGATCCAGCCACTGCCTCACCCTGAAGTCGTATGGTTTACGAAAGAGAGCAGCTTCCTCCAAGATGGTATGTGGTGGGCTGGAGCAGCAGTAGTTAGCAAAACTAATGTCATCTGATCCTCTGGTCTCCCAGAAGAGACATCAGTCCAAATGGCAGAACTGATTGCCCTTACGAAAGCATTGGAACTAGCAACAGGCAAAAGGGCCACCATATACACTGATAGCCACTATGCATTTGGCAATGCTAATGTGCACAGGGCTATTTACCAGCAAAGGGGGCTATTCACCTCCACTGGGAAAAAAATAAAGAACAAAGTTGTGATTCTCCACCTTCTCTCAGCAGTGAAGGGCACTAAGGAACTAGCTATAGTGCACTGTCCAGGGCACCAGAAGGGAAACGACCTCCTTGCAGTTAAAAACAGAAGGGCAGATGAGGAAGCTTAATTGGCAGCCCTAAACGGAGTGACTCTGTTAACTTTTTCCACACCAGGGGGATCAACATTCAGGAGACTTGGCCACACTGGAACATTTAGGCAACTTATCATCTGAGGAGACAGATACAGAACTCTGGGACCCTACAGAGCCAAGTTTACAATTTCAAAAAGCCCACCTTTATGTCAAAGATGTACACTAGCTCACCCACTTAAGCTCAAAGAAGTTATAGGCACACTTAAAGGACCGAAGAAAGGATTTATTATTGACTGACTTACAGAGGAAAGAAATAGCTTAGAAGGTGACTAGAGCTTGTCAAGTCTGCCAATTAGTTAATGCTTACCCATCCAAGCTTCCTGCAGGGAAGCGCTTACGAGGAACCAGACCAGGACAATTTTGGGAAGTGGACTTTTCCTGAAATTAAGCCAGGAAGGTATGGACTTAAATATCCCCTAGTCTTTGTAGATACTCTTTCAGGATTGGTTGAAGACTTCCCCTTGAAGAAAGAAACGGCTCAGACGGTGCTCAGAAAGATACTAGAAGACATTTTTCCAAGGTTCGGCCTGCCTAAGGTAATAGGGTCCAATAATGGACCGGCATTTGTTGCCCAGGTAAGTCAGTGATTCACCAGGACCCTGAAGATTAATTGGAAGTTACATTGTGCTTATAGATGCCAGAGCTCAGGACAGGTAGAAAAAATGATTAGAACCATCAAAGAGAATTTAAAGAAATTAAGCTTGGAGACCTGCATAAAAAAATTGGACTATGCTCCTACCTTAAGCACTGTTTCGTGCAAAAAGTACACCCTCTGCCTCTTTGTGTAAACTCACCACTTATGAAATTCTCTATGGTGCCCCTCCTTTAGTAAGGGACCTAACCCCAACTCTGATACTTAATGATTCCTTTCACACCCCCTTGCTTGACAGACTTAAAGCCCTTGAACAAACACAGCACCCAGCGATACCTGTGGAAACAGTTGGCCAGTGCTTATCAGCCTGGAGACGAGGGAACCCCACATCGATATCAAGTGGGAGTCTTCGTCTACGTGAGACGGCATCAGGTATCATCCCTGGAACGCCGCTGGAAAGGACAATACCAGGTGCTGCTTATAACACTTACAGTGGTGAAAGTGGATGGAATCACTTCCTGGATCCATGCCACCCATCTCAAGCCTGCGCCCTGTCCAGCCTCCGGCTGGAAACTGAAACAGACTGGTAACCCTCTCAAGTTGCGTGTCCGTCGTGTGGGTAAGGCTATGGATTCTTCCCCTGACCACCAGCAGTCCTAATCCCCATCAGCCTGTTCAGCAACAATGGCAGCTATAAATCCTACTGGGCAAGTAGTGTGGTCTATTTCACATACAGCCCTCTTATGGACTTGGTGGCCATCTCTCTACCTGGACATTTGTCAGCTTGCCATAGGCCTCTCTGACTGGGATCTCCCTGACATAGAGGACTTCACACAGATCCCACTCAAACCCAAACCAGGGCAACATAGACCACCTTACCCCATGAATTATGGATATCATCTTCCCCAGCTCAGGTGTAAACTAGCCAGTCTTGATTTTTATGTGTGCCCAGCTGATTTCTGAAGTCGCAAACAGGCCCAAACCTGTGGAGGACCCAGTGACTTTTATTTAAGATCTTGGGGTTGTGAACAAACGGGAGCTACATGGTTGAACCCAAACTCCGCAGACAGTATCATTCAGGTAGGAAAAAATGACACCTGGATTGATCCCAAGAAATGTGCCACTAGCCAAGTTGTGTCAAAAACTCGCTGTGGAAAGAATAGTCTATGTTACCCCCTCAATATAACTTTCACTTCCAAAGGAAGGGGCTACCTCAGAACAACATGGTCTATGGGAAATACATGGGAAATGCGATTCTATATTTATGGCCCTCGTTATGACTTTGGTCACTGGTTCATCATCCTGCTTAAAAAGGAAGAAAATCCCACAGCAATAGGGCCCAATCCCCTCAAGCCAGGAATTAAGCCTCCAAAACCTCCCATGCCTAGATCTACCAGAACCCCTCAACCATCTCATACTTCCCAGTTTCCATCTTTGCCTACTTCCCCAGTCCAGAGTACAGCTGACTTCCTCCCCTGGGAACTAATTAAAGGAACCTTAATTGTACTGAACTCCACAGAGTCAGAACTCCTTGCATTTCAACCCATGTATTTCACAGCTTTGTAAATTATTGTTTAATGGTGCAGATACTCCCCAGGGTGGTTTATTATGATGCAGAATCATTTTAAGGTCTACTAGGGGGACAAACAACCTGATTTTGCTGGCATCCAGTGTCCCTTACTCTAGCCATCCTATTGAGGATAAGGAGCTGCTGCAGGAGTGGGTACAGGAACAGCTGCTATGATCCATGGGTCACAACAAATGGCCTGATTAGAAACAGCAATAGATCAAGACTGGAAGACATTAGAGACCTCCATCACAGTGCTGTAGGAATCCTTAAACTCTCTCTCTGAAGTTGTTTTACAGGACAGGCGAGGATTAGACCTCCTCTTCATGAGGGAGTGGGGCCTCTGTGCTGCACTGAGAGAAGAATGTTGTTTTTATGCTGACCATACTGGAGTTGTAAAAGAATCCATGAGTAAATTGAGAAAATGCCTTGAAGAGCGCCAGAGAGAAAGGGAGATTCAACAAGGGTGGTTTGAGTCATGGTTTACCCAGTCCCCCTGGTTAACTACACTCCTATCAGGCTTAGCTTGACCCCTGATCATCCTTATGGTGTTGCTAACTTTGGGACCTTGTTTGCTTAACCGCATAGTTTCCTTTCTCCAGGCTCAAATTGGGCAGGAAAAACTCATGGTAATCAGACAGAAATACGCACCACTGGCAGAAATAGAGTGTGAGACCCTGCAATAATTATGATTCATTACTTTTAAGATTGAATGTAGTAAGAAAAAGGAGTGGGAAATGAAAGAATAAAAGAAATTAAAATTGAAACATAAAGAACCAGGTTTTGTAAAGTTTCCAAGCTGCACTCAGAACCTGAAATTCCTGTGGCAGTTAAGACAATTCCCGGAACTGCCAATTAGATGTGTGTTGAAATCTTCCCTGACCACCTAGTTGCTAAACAACCCCTTCCCAGAAACCGTGCAGCTCATCACGTATACATCTCAGGGCTTCAACCAATCAGTTTAAACGTATACCCCTTCTCAGGGCTAACCAATCACCCCCTGTCCGACCTCTTCCTGCCAATGAATGTGCTAATCATGTTTTTGGGTTGTTATTTGATTTTCCCGTGGTATGTTGATTTGCTAAAGGAGGCTATGATGTATGAAAAGTCCCTGCCCTCTCTAAAGAATGTAAATAAACTCTGCTCAAGTTGTTTTTGGGGCTCTTTGTTCTTTGCTCCTCTGAAGTTAGCTCTGAGCCGCAGCATGCTGGACGCCCAATAAACCTTTTGCTGTGGCATGAGACAGTCTCTTGGTGGTCTTTTCCTCCGACTTTTGACCGACCTTTTTACCTATGAAGGACCTGAGAGAGCAAAAGTCAAATCCATGTCAACTTCCATGTCAAACATCCTGGTCAGAATGAAGGAATGTGTCTGAATCAGCCTCTCTCTTCTTAATGTAGATTAAATGGACCAAACCAGGCCTGTGTACAGAGCTGTTCCCGGATGCCTATGGTTGATATACCATTCTAACTTGTGAAAGTGTCACAGGAAGTAGGGGCAGCCTCCATCTCATGGGACCTTTGGAAGCAACTGTTAGAACAAAGTGGTTTTCCATCACAGTGACCTCATTCAGTTCCTGAAGGAAGTGACCTACCACACTTCCTTGGTGATGGAACTTTCTGAACTTGGGATCCAGGAAGCCATGCACCCAGAGCAAGTCTTAGTTTCAGTCCCAGTGGTCTCAATTGTTTGAATTTACCAAAGACAGAGTCAGTGTTTCTTGGTACCTACTTATGTGATGATGGCCAAATTTCAGGAGAGCTCTGAAGAGTGGCTTTTTCTGAGAAAGCAGGTAGTGGCTCAACCATGGCTCCTGACAACTTCTAAAAGTTTGCAAAGAAGACCAGATCTGAGATTGGACAGGCCATTTCGTGGGAACATATTATGGCTCACCAGTCAGAGGACACTCAGGATAGTCACAGCCATACTTGGGGGAAGGAGGTGCCGTTGTGGGTGTTGGTGTGAGTTTGTGATTTTGTCTCATGTTCTGAGAATAGGTAGGAATGGCGGTTTGTAGGTTTGGACTGGAATGTTTCTAGAAAGTCGTTTGACAACACGAGTGTTTCTATGTCTGTGTATCCCACTGTATCCGTGGTTGTAGACATTTGAAATGCGAATGCATCAATGGTTGTGTCCTGTCTAGTATAAAGCTTCCCAGCATTCTTCCCACCCAATTTAAAAATGGAGTGCGGCTTGCCTAATGGATGGTGAACAGCTACTATCTTCCTAAGTTCCTCTTTTCTTCCTGAATACTGGCCACTCTCCAGAGTATCCTCATGGTTTTGTTTCCAAGATATGTACCACGTCCAAGCTCTGTTACATGACCATGTACTGGATAGCTGAAGGGAATGCGAGCATCTCAGAAAACTCAGATATCAGTGTGACCAGTAATGTCTCAGTGGAGAAACCCTGCTTTGGGCCATTTTCTTACTTATGATTCTATTACCCTTAATGTCAGGAAGGTCTTTGCCTCAGGCCACCCTTTTGTGAAGCCTGAAGAAAACAGTTTTCAAATGGAAATGAATGGGCATCACCTGTGGCTCTTTGCTTAATTGCTTTCGAAAAGGATGTGTCTGAAACAGTCACTTGGCCCGGTGGGGTGGCAGTGGCTTAGATTCTCAGCACCTGATGGATCTAAAGAAAGTTTCCAAGTGTGCATCCAAAACCAAAATGGCCAAAAGAGCAGTCATTGTGGATGAAGTCTCTCACTTTCCTCTGTAAGCTTCCTGAGCTAAATCAAGTGAGAATAGGGATCATTTGGGTCAAATCATTTCTTCAAATCCCTACAGAGCCTAGCCGATAGGGGCTTGGGTTTTCTATGATACCAATTCACATAAAGAATTTATACCAGACAGTCATTAGGCCTCAAATTGGAGAAGCAGATCAGATATAGGGCAGGCCTATTTGATCACTCTTGGTTCACAGCAAGGGTGTCCAGGCCACCCTGACTTTAGGCAAATGAGGGGCAAGGGTGCTTATTTTGAACAGTGTATTGGGCTGTGCCCTTCATGGAAACCTCCAGCCAGAGTTTATGATGAGTGTCTATGTGGAAGAAGATGAGGAGCATGTGGGAGTGTTTTAGTTTTAATTGTGGTCATTTGTGTGGTGGTTGTAAGAGATGCCTGGGTCCACCTGGGCTTGAACTCTGGTGTGATTCCTCTTAGAGAATGCGTTATGGAACTGACTTCAGAGAAGTATCGCCATGAATTGTGTTGGGATTTTAGGAGGCCACACATGAGAGTCGCCCTTGGACACCGAGATCTAAGCCCAGAGTGGCTTTCCACAGAGCACTGGGAATCTCAGCCAGGATATCACATGATTTTTTTTCTGAAAGACTTGGAAGCCATAGTTGAGAGTCAAAACACACATGGACCTTACATTGTAGACCTCAATGGGGCTGGCTTCATGTGACCTTTTGGCCAGTCTTTGGGAACCCTTGCCTGTGAGAGTTCTCTAGATTATTCATTGAAATGTGCTTCCTCTAAATTTAATGGTTCCTTAATGAATTGAAACCCACAGTTTCTCCAACTTCATCTTTGAAAATGGCTAGATAAATACCATGAAATAGAATAGAGATGCCAGTATGTTGGGGCCTGCTGAGTAGTGGGCCAAAAGCTGTTGTGTGCAGCTGTGTGATAAAACATCTGTGGTCGGGACATGTGATTCTGCCATTGACTTCCAAATGACTTGTGGCTGACATGTTACAGACAGGAATCACTTATATGTCTGAAACCTCTCCATAAAAGGCATTTTGTTATATGGAGACGTTTCAGGGCAATGTTCAGAATCAGGTTGCTATGGTCAAAGGGTCAAGCTATGTGGGATAGAAGCCTGGTTGGTGCATTCTCCTGCCGACCCTGACCCACCACACGTGACAGGACTCCCTACATCACTGTGTACCAGTTGAAGTCATTGTATTTCATGAGGCAAATACCAAACTCCCAGTGCAGTAGAAAGAAACACCATGAAAAGTGGAGGATGACCAAATGGCTTCACAGTCCACATGCAGAGACACTTAGCTTTCAGTGGCCACAGTTTACCTACAGAGAGAAGTCAGCACTGCTTCCTCATGTTCTTTGGAAAAATTGAAACAATATCCTCCAGGTCTCATAAATGTAGACCCAGCTTTGATGGTCTCATTTGAATGGAAGCTAAAGCTTCTGACAACAACATACATGTCGAGTGCCCATCGTCAAAGGCAGTTTCTCAAGAAGTCTTTAGTCCGGCAGAGCTCCAGGTTTGTGTAGTGTTTACCTTTTAGACCAGGTTGCAAGAAAAGACCACTGACTCCAATTAAAATCAAATTAAAGCAAGCTTATTATTTCCACCACCCTGGCTGCCTCTCCCTCCCAAAACGTTGGGAACAGGAGAGCAGCCCAGCTTTATAGCCCAGAAAGTTACACAAAAGTGGGGTTAAAAATAACAGAATTCTGACAAGCATCACACTAATGGTAGTTTACATTTTTGTTTGCTGGCCCCAACATCAGAATTTATGAGGACCATTAGAGCCTCAGAGAGTGTCGTCTGGCCAAGGAAGGCCAATATTTATGAGGTGTCAACAAAGTTTCAGAGAGGGCTGTTATCTGGTCAGAAAGCCAGGCATGGGTGAGTTCAAGGCACGGGCAGGCTTTCCAAGCAGGTTCAGATCTTGCTGCAATTTATAGTTAAGCCAAAATTATCTTTTCACGGCTTTGTGGCAAGATGGCTCCCAATTTTAATAAAAGATCAGGTTGGGTCAATCATTCCCCGCTTTTCTAATGTGTTTTTTTCATATATTTGATTGGGTAGGAAGAGCACTGTGGGAATTTTAATCCCTCAGGTAATAGTCTCCCGATTTTTTGAACTCACCCAAAAACAGGTCTCCCTGATTTTACCTGACTTAATTAATTACTTATATTGATATTCTATTTATTTTTGTCTCCATTGTTGTAAGAAGAGAGGCGTCACTCATTTAGACTTCTTCTGAGCTGAGAGAGGGTGACGTGAGGGGGCACCGCCTGAGGGACATTAGTCGCCTTTTAGAAGTCAGTTAGGTTTGAAGTCTGGATGGGGAAGAACAGGTAGTAAAGTCATCTGGGAATGGGTTCTTCTATGAGAGAAACAAAAAAACATGAGTACTTAATAAATGTTGCAGCAGCTGGAACATGTCACTGTATAGAAGTTCCCTCACCAGTCTTTAATATCCCCAGTTATCAGGACTGTCAACTTAATATTTAACTTTTAGTGTTACATTTGTCCCTCCCCATAAGATTCAGTTTAATAATTTAATGTCATCTGATCTTGCAAAATATTTTTACTAGTATGACCTCTGTGTCTAATAGAGAAACCTTTAATTCTCTTACTCATTGCTGGATAATCATACTAACAAATACCAAGCCTATGTGTTTAGGTTAAGAATATCTGTAGGCCTTAAACTAAAAACTTCTGCCACTGGCAGATAATCTTGATAGCCTCTTTTTATAGTTATCAGGCATTCCTGTCTGAGAAATCTTCTTTGTAGCCTCCAGTCTTACTTATTTTGGGAGGCTAACATAAAGTGTATACCTTACAATATTATTATTACTATTATTATATAAAATGCCCAGAAATGACTGTAATTTGTTTTTAACTGTCTTTTCTAAGTGTTTAAGATGAAGCAGTCAAACTGACTTTTGTTTCTATCTATTCTGAACAGTCAGCTGAGATTTTATGGGAGTCATTCCTGGGGAAACTTGAGAGCAGCTTCTCAGTTCTGCTAGTGCCATTTGTGCTAGGTGGGTCCAGGTCTTGCTTGACCATGTGGCTTCCCTCGGAAGCATCAGGGATGTTTCCCTTCTCTGATGACTCTCCTCTTCGTAGCAAATGCACTGATTGGCTTTCTGTTCTCCAGTGGTCTCATTAATCTCCCTGATCAGGAGGTTATGCAGTTCAGAGTTGCAAAGCTCTTTAGAGAAGTCCGCTGTTCCCTGGATACAGACTGACTCAGAGGGCAAGAGCCAAATATTGGTTTTCTTGTCCCTTTTCATATAACTTTAATTTTAAATCATAATCTTAAACATCCATCAAATAAATTTTAACAGACTTATATAAAGAATACTGGGCTTTAATGTCTATAATTTAAAATTATTTATCTTTTTATTATTTGGGATCTGTATTATTCTGTCTGTCTCGTAGGTGATGGCTAATTATCTTAAATTAACCAATGTTGTGTTCTTAAAGCAACACTGCTGTAAAACACTAACAGGGAATCTTTATATCACCCATAAGGAAATTACAAAATAAAATTAACAACAGTAAACAAACTTAGTTCGTGTAATAGCTACCCTAAAATTTTTGGCTGAGTTATACATTATATCCTCTGTTTGAGATGCTAGTAATGTTGACAGGAAAAAAAACTTTTGAAAATAACTTTAAATGAAATAACATCTGACCTACTGCTTTCGCAGTCATTCTCACATTATAAGATGGGACACAGAGCCTTATCTCAGGTAAGGCAGGGCTCTTTATTAATCTTAAGTGTTTTAATTCTAAAGCTAATCTTTGTTTTTTAAATATCATTTTACAAAGTTTACATAAATTATTTGAGGTCACATGAACATTAGCTAACACCTTATGATATAGCTTTTAAAACATGAATTAAAAAAAGGCTGAAAGTTTTTAACCTTTACATAGATTAGGCTCTCATTAACTTAAATACATTTAAATTGTTCCCCAATATAAAAAGTAACATAAAAGTTTACATATCTTATTGACAACAGGTAAATAAATCCCATATATATATATATATATATATATATATATATATATATATATATATATTACCATACAACTTCAGAACACCACCTTGATATAATGCTCTTTTAAAGTTTCTACCTTACAGACTTGTATACCTGGAAGATATGAGCACATTAATAGCATCACAATTGCATTGATGTTTCTACATTAACCAAGTTTAGCTTTTAAAGAAATGGCAGTACAGTGCTCTAAAATAACAGTTCTTATTTAATCAGCTGTTTAATTTTTATGGTTGCTTGCTGTAGAAAAATAAAACTTAATAACCACAATGTTATGGGTAAACTTATGTTTTGAGAAATTTTTGTCTCTTTAACACATGACTGATTTTTACAATCTTATACAGACTTTAGGACAAACTTATACAGACCTTAGTAAATCAATCAGATATCTAACAAAAGTACTCATGAATGAGTAATCCCATATCAAATTTACTTTACTTATTTATCAAAATATTAGACAAATGTATTGAACAGTGTACCATTTTTTGTTGAAGAAAAAGTTCTAGAACCAAGGCATATTAGACCTTTTGTCGGCATTAATATTTTATTAGATTTTTGAACACCTAGAAAAACTTGTAAGGTTAAATTTAAAGACATTTATTTTTATCTGTTTATCCAATTTAAATTGTACCAATTAAAACATGAGAATTTAAGATCTTTGGATCCACGTTTTAAAATTTGTTTATATGAGTGCTTTTTTTATAAGTGCTCCTTATATGTGTTAATTTGTATAACATATATATGATATACGGATATATGTATATAAAGACATACAACACTAACAAAAGTGTGCACACATAATAATAGTAAAGGCCTTGTAGCTTTTTGCAGTTGAAATCTCCATTTCAATGTTTCAAAATCTCCACTGTTGGTCAAAGATAGAGCTGATCAGAAAAACATTAACCTAGGTCTGTAGGGTCAAAATCATGAGCTCAAAAAAAGAATACAGAATCTAAGAAAAAAAATAAGAGTCCTAGAAAAAATGACTGGCCAGTAATTAGTAAATAGCATACAATTTACCTTTTTTCCTGCCTTAGGCCTCAGATCAGTCTCCTACTGAGCTTGCAGGCTTCTTTCATTTGCATTTCAAGGGCCAGAAACAAAGACACAAGACAGACAGAAAGGAGCTCCAGACTATGGCTGACAGACAGAAGCCTTAAAAACAGAGCAGATAAGAGAAAAATCTCCTACACCAATGGCAGGATAGATGTCCTCACAAGGGGATCAGATGTTTTCACAGACGGCAACCTGAAATGTAATATCAAGGGTTTCCATGGTGACTTTACTGCATTTAGTGTCTCCTTTTTCTTTTTCTTTTTTTTAAAAAGACAGAGGTGGCATAATCCTTACAGTGCAGGGAACGAAGGAAGGAATTACCTGAAGCAACAGGGCTTTGGTAGATCCTGGGAGTCCCTCAGTCCCTCCTTTTACTTATAGGATTAGCTCCTCTGGTTTGGTTCCACCCCAATCTCGCTCCATCTCCTAACATTTCAGTAGTCAGCTCTCAAAAAGTTCCAGGGTCGGGGGGTTATCAAAATTTGTAACTTAAATTTCGGTTTCTGACCTTGAAGCGAATTAATACCTATTTAATAATGAGGACAGGGTTTGAGAAAAATAAAAAGGGAAGTTTACTGCTTTGCTAACAAAGCAGAAACACAGGGGACTCTGCCCAAAGGTTGTGACTCTCTTGAACTGGAGCAACAAGGGGTTTTAAAGGAGTTTCCATTGTTAACCTGGGAGATACTCTGTTCTTTGGTGGCCAGCAGGCATTGCCCTCTGCAGTGGGTGAGTTCCAGGCTGCCAGCTAGGGGCTTCTCTCATCCTGCTTAACAAAGGGGGGTAAACTTCAACACAGTTTTTTAGAACACAGTCCAAAGGGTGTAAGGCTTACTTGCTTTATTACCCATTTTTACGTCCAATATCTTTAAGTTTTTACCACAGAAATCACACAACAAAATGCACAAAAACAAACAAACAAAAAAACATATAGAACACAGAACAAAACACAAAGAAACAGAAACCTGGTGAAGATACAGAAAAACAGAGGAGCAATGAAATGTCTTGCTGAAGCTCCGGGGTAGGAGCTCCTGCGTGCCCGGCTGCACCTTTCTACCCTTTCAGAGAAATTCCATACAGAACAGAACAGAGGACAGAACAATTCTTGTTACTGTCCTGGACAGGAGTACATGTGAGCCTCCCCAGGCCACCTCTCTGTCATCAGAAGACATCTCCCTTAACCGGATATCAGATGTTATAAAGGCACCACCTACCTATGGAGGCCTCCTCCACCAGGTGCTTGCTAAAAGTTTTAGTGCGATGGTTCACTGCAGTGCTCCCTGGACCGAATGCTCACTCCAAGGCTTTGGAACTTGGCTCTCCAGCCCTGAGCCCTGGAGGAAAGGCCAGCGTCAGAATTTCCAGCAGTCTGGTCTTATGATCTGGTCACGTCATCTCGCTGGGGAACTCCAAAATGTTAGACCAGGATGCAAGAAAATACCACTGACTCCAATTAAAATCAAATTAAGGCAAGCTTATTAGTTCAACCGGCTAGGCTGACTCTCCTTCTCAAAACAGCGGGAAAAAGACAGCATCCCCACCTTTCCTACACCCCAGCTTTATAGCCCAAAAAGTTACACAAAAAGGGAGTATCAGAAAACAGAACTTTGACAAGCATCACACTAATTGTAGTTTACATTTTTTATTTGCTGGCCCCAGCATAAGAAATTATGAGGACCATTAGAGCCTCAGAGAGGGTCATTGTCTGGCCAGGGAAGGCCAATATTTATGAGGTTTCAGTAAGGTTTCAGAGAGGGCTGTGATCTGGTCAGTAAGACAGGCATGGGTGAGTTCAAGGCATGGGCAGGCATTCCAAGCAGGTTCAGAATTTGCAGTAATTTATAGTAAAGCAAAAATTATCTTTCCATGGCTTTGTGGCAAGATGGCTCCCAATATTAATGAAAGATCAGGTTGAGTGATCACCCCTGTCCCTTCCTTTTGGAAACTCCTCTACCACCTCCAAGGTTGTGAACTCCTGAGCATTTTCCATTCCAGATAAGTATTCACAGAATGTCTAACTCTTCTCCTCTAATTGTGTCTTACTTGGGGCAAAGGTAATGTCAAAGCATTGTTCTGGATGAGAGTGGGAAGATTATTGTATATCACATATTTGCATACACATTGGATTCATTTTCCAATTTTCCATTTGAAATACTGAATTCCTGGCACTAACCCATACCCTACTAGACTCTGACTAATAATCCTAATATGATGGTGAAACATAACCCAAGCAGAATAGAAATACAAGCCGTTCAGAGGAGGCATGGTGTGTAGTTGGAATTGCCTTTTGCATTATATAGTATAGGAGCTATAAATCTAGTCAATTTTTTGTTGAAATAATTCTACATGTGTTTTTAAAGTTAACAAATATGGGAATCCTGTCTCCCTTTCTCTGTAGCACATGTATTTTTATATGCACATAGAGAATCCTACCTGGTATCACACGTACATACTTGTGAGGTGGCTGAATTGGCAGATACAAATTGTGAGAAGAGATCACTACTCCTAAACGCTGTTCAAACTGAAAATTCAACCTATGGGTGAGCTTCCTAGTTCAATAACATTATACATAAATCCATGTTCAGTAAAATGAATATTTTTGCATCTGTGGATTATATATATTTCATGATGAATTTCGATTGGCATATATATTGCTACTTTTTTTCTTTTTTTGGTTGTTCAAAACGTTACAAAGCTCTTGACATATCATATTTCATACATTAGATTCAAGTGGGTTATGAACTCCCATTTTTACCCCAAATAAAGATTGCAGAATCACATTGGTTACATATCCACATTTTTACATAATGCCCTATTAGTTAATGTTGTATTCTGCTACCTTTCCTATACTCTATGATCCCCCCTCTTTCCCCCTCCCATCTTCTCTCTCTACCCCATCTACTGTAATTAATTTCTCTCCTTGTTTATTTTCCCATTCCCTTCACAACCTGTTATATGTAATTTTGTATAACAATGAGGGTCTCCCTTCATTACCATGCAATTTCCCTTTTCTCTCCCTTTCCCTCCCACCTCATGTCTCTGTTAATGTAAATCTTTTCTTCCTGCTCTTCCTCCCTGCTCTGTTCTTAGTTGCTCTCATTATATCCAAGAAGACATTTGGTATTTGTTTTTTAGGGATTGGCTAGTTTCACTAAGCATAATCTGCTCTATTACCATCCATTTCCCTGAAAATTCCATGATTTTGTCATATTTTAGTGCTGCGTAATACTCCATGGTGTATAAATGCCACATTTGTTATCCATTCATCTATTGAAGGGCATCTAGGTTGGGTCCACAGTGCAGCAATTGTGAATTGTACTGCTAAGAACATCGATGTGGCAGTATCCCAGAGTTACACTATTTTAAGGTCTTCAGGAAATAGTCCAAGAAGGGCAATAGCTGGGTCAAATTGTGGTTCCATTCCAAGCTTTCCCAGGAATCTCCATACTGCTTTCCAAATTGGCCGCACCAGTTTGTGGAACAGCTCTCCTCATAGGCCTCATTTGATCCATCTTCTCTACATTAAGAAGAGAGAGGCTTACTCAGACACAACCCTTCATCCTGACCAGGTTGTTTGCCAGGTTGTTTTGGTCTTTCAGGTCTTTCATAGCTGCCTACATCTTCTCCAGGGATCAAATATGCATGGACCTTTGAGGTTCTCAGTAGGTGGCAGATCCCCTACATTGCTGTATTGCAAGACGAACCCTGTCCCTTCTCTTTTGTAAAGTTAGATTGAGGGAACAGTGTATGGTTAGGGTTAATAACATGTTCAATTTGGGTTCGGAATCATTCTGATTGATGAATAATGGTATTGGGAACCTGCGATATTTATAAAACTATAGAGGTGAAATATAAGTATAAAAACAGAAATCTAGGTAAGATTTGTAGCCCAGAAGGGAATGAGGCCCTTTATTGGGATACTTAGCTTTTAATTATGTTCTGCACGTTTGTCTCAGATAAATTGATAATCAATGGCATAGGACCTTGTACCTTGGAAGATTGATTGTAGAAGAGAACATCCACTCAAATTTGGATAGTTGGTAGAATTAGGAAGAGAGTCGGTAGGTTTAGGAAGAAGAGTGAGTATAAAATTTGGATCAAATGTTCTTTAGCAATACGGTTTCATTTACACAGTGAATGTAAATCTCAGCACATGCTAAGAGTCAGTCACAATGATGAACTGCGGAAAATATAGGAAAGAAGATATCAATAGAGACATTACAAAATCAGGCAATTGTAAAGTGAATGATCGGTTTACACATTTTCAACAGGATCGAGATTGAATACATAATTTTAGGAAGAAACAAATATGTAGTCACCAATAGAAATGACATTTGAAAGCATTATGCAAACTGGAAATGGATGTTTTTAGTAATCCATATTCAACTTCCATTTAGGATTTGGTGCAATCATAAGTGTGACCTTTGCATTTTGTGCCCAGAAAATTATTGTGATAAAATATATATGTAGATCATGTGACATGAGTATTTTTTCCACCATTTCTGTGAGCAATATTTTAAGACATATAAATTAGTATTGGGGGTACAAAGTGGTGTACCCTGTGTCTATGAATATAGAGATAATGCATGAATAGAACATACTGTAAATAAATAATATAACTGGTTCCACTTTAAATAATGGATTGAATTGTTATCTGAAAATATATAAGAAATCATATATTGACATACAATCAATAATTCCAACCAGTTATATATCCAATTGTCATCTTAGGGTTATTGTTTATCATGAAGTGTGTGTGAGTTTTGCTTAAAAAGTGATTATGGAAATCGAAAATAATGTGTTTGGAAAGAAGTCTCATGAAATTACCAGTCAAGAAATATGGAGGAATCCATGTGTTCTGAAGCAGGAAGTGATTGAAAGTGAAACAAATGCCTATAAATTTGCTAAATTGTCGATGAAATATATATCCTGTGATGTGCATAAACTAAGGAAATAGTATGTACCAGTGATGAATAAAAATGAACGTCAAAGTACACATCATGTACCATTGGAATCTACTTGCATTGATGTTAAACTGGGTCAGTTACTGTAAAAATATTAGGATTCGCGTGCATCACTCACCGAAGTTAGTTTTCTTTTTTTTTTTAATTTTTATTTATGCTTCTTCAAAACATTACATAGTTCTTGATACATCATATTTGTCACTTTGATTCAAGTGGGTTATGAACTCCCATTTTTACTCCGTATACAGATTGCAGAATCACATCAGTTACACATGCATTGATTCACATATTGCCATACTAGTGTCTGTTGTATTCTGCTGCCTTACCTATCCTCTACTATCCCCCCTCCCCTCCCCTCTCCTCCCCTCTTCTCTCTCTACCCCGTCTACAGTAATAAATTTCTCCCCCTTGTATTATTTTTCCCTTTCTTCTTGTATGTAATTTTGTATAATCCTGAGGGTCTCCTTCCATTTCCATGCAATATCCCTTCTCTCTCCCTTTCCCTCCCACATCTCTTCCCTGTTTTAATGTTAATCTTCTTCTCATCCTCTTCATACCTATTCTGTTCTTAGTTAATCTCCTTATATCAAAGAAGACACTTGGCATTTGTTTTGAAGGGATTGGGTAGCTTCACTTAGCATAATCTGCTCTAGTGCCATCCATTTCCCTGCAAATTCTATGATTTTGTCATTTTTTAAGACAGAGTAATACTACATTCTGTATAAATGCCACATTTTTTTATCCATTCATCTATTGAAGGGCATATAGGTTGGTTCCACAGTCTTGCTATTGTGAATTGTGCTGCTATGTACATCGATGTAGCAGTGTCCCTGCAGCATGCTCTTTTTAGGTCTTTAGGGAATTGACCGAGAAGGGGAATAGCTGGGTCAAATGGTGGTTTCATTCCCAGCTTTCCAAGAAATCTCCATACTGCTTTCCCATTTGCCTGCACCAATTTGCAGTCTCACCAGCAATGTACAAGTGTACCTGTTTCCCCACATTCTCACCAACACTTGTTGTTTGACTTCATAATGGCTGCCAATCTTACTGGAGTGAGATGGTATCTTAGGGTGGTTTTGATTCACCTTTCTCTGACTACTGGAGATGGTGAGCATTTTTTCATGTACTTGTTGATTACATGTCCTCCTCTGAGATGTCTGTTGAGGTCCTCGGCCCATTTGCTGATTGGGTTATTTGTTATCTTATTGTTTAATTTTTTGAGTTCTTTGTATACTCTGGATATTAGGGCTCTATCTGAAGTGTGAGGAGTAAAGATTTGTTCCCAGAATTTAGGCTCCCTATTTACCTCTCTTATTGTTTCTTTTGCTGAGAAAAAACTTTTTGCTTTGAGTAAGTCCCATGTGTTGATTCTAGTTATTAACTCTTGTTATTAACTCTTGTGCTATGGATGTCCTATTGAGGAATTTGAAGCCCGACCCCACAGTATGTAGATCGTAGCCAACTTTTTCTTCTATCAGACGCCATGTCTCTGATTTGATATCAAGGCCCTTGATCCATTTTGAGTGAACTTTTGTGCATGCAAGAGAAAGGGATTCAGTTTCATTTTGTTACATATGGATTTCCAGTTTTTCCAGCACCATTTGTTGAAGATGCTATCCTTCCTCCATTTCATGCTTTTAGCTACTTTATCAAATAGAAGATTGTTGTAGCATTGTGGATTAATCTCTGTGTCCTCCATTCTGTACCATTGGTCCACCCGCCTGTTTTGGTACCAGTACCATGCTGTCATTGTTACTATTGCTCTGAAATTTAGTTTGAAATCTGGTATCGCTATACCGCCTGATTCACACATCCTGGTTAGAATTGCTTTTGCTATTCTGGATCTTTTATTATTCCATATGAATTTCATGATTGCTTTCTCTATTTCTACAAGAAATGCCGTTAGGATTTTGATTGGCATTACATTAAACCTATAGAGAACTTTTGGGAATATCACCATTTTGATGATGTTAGTTCTCCCTATCCATGAACAGTGTATATTTTTCCATCTTCTAAGATCTTATTCTACTTCTCTTTTTAGGGTTCTGTAGTTTGCATTGTATAAATCTTTCACCTCTTTTGTTAGGTTGATTCCCAAGGATTTTAGTTTTATTTTTTGAGGATATTGTGAATGGAGTGTTTTTTTTTCTCATTTCCGTTTCAGAAGTTTTGTCACTGATATACAGAAATGCCTTTGACTTATGAATGTTGATTTTATATCCTGCCACATTGCTGAAATCATTTCTTACTTCTAGTAGTTTTTTTTGTAGACCCTTTTGGGTCTTCTATATATTGAATCATATCAGCTGCAAGTAGTGATAATTTAAGTTATTCTTTTCCTATTTTCATGCCTTTTATTTCTTTCATCTGTCTAATTGCTCTGGCCAGTGTTTCGAGAACTATATTGAATAGAAGTGGTGGTAGAGGACATCTCTGTCTTGTTCCAGATTTTAGAGGGAATGCTTCAATTTTTCTTCATTCAGAATAATGCTAGCCTGAGGCTTAACATAGATAGCTTTTACAATGTCGAGGTAAATTCCTGTTATCTCTAGTTTTTCAAATGTTTTGAACATAAAGGGATGCTAAGGGTCTATCCTTCTTATTTATTTTTTGCAGAACCAAGCTTTAGTTTTGTAATTTTTTCAATAGTTTCTTTTGTTTCAATTTTGTTGTTTTCCGCTCTGATTTTAGTTATTTCTTGCCTTCTGCTACATTTGCTGTTGTTTTGCTCTTCCTTTTCTAGGGCTTTGAGATGAAGTGTGAGCTCATTTATTTGTTGTTCTTTCCTATTTTTGAGGAATGACGTCAAGGTGGTGAATTTCCCTCTTAAAACACCTTTCATTGTGTCCCATAGACTCCGATATGTTGTTTCTGTATTTTCATTTATCTTGAAGAATTTTTTGATTTTCTCATTTATGTCTTCTGTAACACATCAATCATTCAGTAACATGTTGTTCATTTTCAATGTGATGTAGGATTTTTCCTTCCTTCTTTTTCATTGGTTTCCAGATTCATTCCATTATAATCCAATAAAATTCATGGTATTAAGTCCACCCTTTATATTTACTGAAGGTTGCTCTATGGCATAATATATGGTCTATTTTTTAGAAGGATCCATGTGCTGCTAAAAAATATTATATCCACTTGATGATGGTTGATATATTCTATATATGTCAGTTAAGTCTAGGTTATTGATTGTGATATTGAGTTCTATAGTTTCTTTATTCAACTTTTATTTGGAGGATCTGTCCAATGGTGAGAGAGGTGTGTTGAAGTCACCCATAATTATTGTGTTGTGGGCTATTTGATTCTTGAACTTGAGGAGAATTTGTTTTATGAACGTCACAGCACCATTTAATGGTGCGTAAATATTGATAATTTTTATGTCTTGTTGGTGAATGGTTCCTTTTAACAGTATATAATTTCCTTCATTATCCCTTTTGATTAAATTAGTCTTGAAGTCGATTTAATTCGATTTGAGGATGGCCACCACTGCTTGCTTATGAGGACCGTGTGCATGGTATATTTTTTCCCAACCTTTCACCTTCAGCCTGTGTATGTCTTTTCCATTCAGATATGTCTCCTGGAGGCAACATATTGTTGGATTTGTTTTTTGAATCCAAGTTACAAGCCTATGTTGCTTTATTGGAGAGTTTAAGCCATTAATGTTTAGAGTTACTATTGATATATGGTTTCTACTGCCAGCCATGTTTGAATATTTATCGCTTTTTAAAATTTACTTTGTTTCTCCATGATTAGCTTTTCCCCCGCCCTCTGTCATTACTGAGGCACTTCCCACTGATGGTTTTGGTTGTTGTTTTTCATTTCTTTCTCGTGTAGTGTTTTGCTCAAGACACTTTGCAATGGTGGTTTTCTGGCTGCAAATTCTTTTAGCTTTTGTTTATCATGAAAGATTTTTATTTCGTTGTCGTACCTGAAGCTGAATTTTGCTGGATACAGAATTCTTGTTTGGCATCCATTGTCTTTCAATGTTTGAAATATGTTGTTCCAGGATCCTCTCACTTTCAGGGTCTGTGATGAAAAATAGGTTGCTAACCTTATTGGTTTACCCCTGAATGTAATCTTCCTCCTTTCTCTTGAAGCTTTTAATGTTTTCTCTTTGTTCTGTATATTGGATAGCTTCATAACAATGTGTCTTGGCGTTGGTCCACTGTGATTTTGTGTGCTCTGTGTCCTGTAAGCATCTTCAATTTGTATAACCATTTCCTTTTTTTTTCTGCAAAATTTTCTGTAATTATTTCATTCAACAGGTTACTCATTCCCATGGTTTTAATCTCTGTACCTTCCTCTATCCAGATGACTCATAAGTTTGGTTTTTTTATGTTATACCATATCTCTTGGATGTTTTTCTCGTGATTTTTTTACCAGCCTTTCTGTGTTGGCTAGACTCTTTTCAAGATGATATATTTTGTCTTCATTATGTGACATTCTGTCTTCTACTTGCTCCACATGGTTAGTGATACTCTCAATTGAGTTTTTAATTTGGTTTATCGTTTCCTTCATTTCTAGAATTATTCTTTGAATATTTATAATCTCTATCTCCTGATAAAGAAGATTAACTTCTTCTTTTATCTGTTTATGTAATTCATTTTCAATGTGTTCTTTCACTGTATTTATTTGCTCTCTCATATCCTCTTTAAGGTTCCATTTCATCTGTCTAAGGTATTCCTTGAGTTCTTTATATGACCATTTTTCTGATAATTCTAGGTCCTCCTGAATATTTAGGTTATCCTTCATTGTTTGTACTCCTTCTTTCTTGCTTTTTGATGCTGCTCATGTTACTTCTTGTTCTGTTTGAGTGCTGAGTTACTTCTAATTCTTATAAATTTATTTGAAGCTTGGGAGGAAAGATATTAGAAGGGATGGGAAGAAGTCACTAAAGAGAATGAGAATAGGCAGGTAGAATTCAAGGATGGGGGAATAAGAAAATTGAAAAGAAATGAAAAGACAAAAGAAAAAAATAGAAAATAAAGAAAGAAATAAATTTTTTTAAAATAATAATGATAATTAAAAAATGAAAATTAAAATTTAAAATAATAATAATAATAGTAAAATTAAAAAAAATAAAAACATTAAAATAAGTTAAAGAACAACACAAAAAATTTAAATGAAAGAAAAAAAATAAAAATAAAATAATAATAATAATAATACATGCAGTCATAGAGTTCAATTAACTTCTCTTCCAGTAGGTGGAGCTGTGCTCACTGGGCCAAGCTTCTCCTCTCAATAGGTGGGAACCAATCACTGTGCAGCAGCTCTTCCTCCCAGACTGGGCGGGTCTCTAATCCTGAGTGCCTAGGACCTTCTCTAGTGTTTCCTCAAGCCAGGCTCCGCTCAACTGTGACGCTCACCACAATACTAACTACACGTCAGGTCTCTGCTCCTGGTAGCCCTGTTTTCATCAACGCTTGGCACTCTCTCCCTGTTTGCCTCCCTCAGACCCTAAGTTTGTAGAGCTTGGGGCTGGGAACCCCCAGCGAATTTGCTTGCTCTCTGGTATCCATGCCCACATTAGCTGGTGTAAGAGACCTCAGTTGTCAGCACTGGTAGGAGCGGTAGCCAGGGATTCCACGCCACAAGTCCCACAGCACACATGATTCCCTCGGTCTGGCCATCTTTCTCACGGGAGACCTGGGAGGGCCCGTTAAGGGAGAGCTGGGAGGGGCCCTTAATGTTTCCCCGCTGTGTGGAGAGAGATGCATATGGAATTACACACCTGTCGTACTGGTTTCAATGAAGTTATCTCCTCTGCCCATGACATCAGTTCTCTTCCGTGGTGGTATCCCATGCAAATGGTGACCATTCCTTCCTTTTGCCAGGTGACCAATGCAATGGATGGGTCCTGACTGTGTCTCCAAAGCCCCATTTCAATCCAGTGGCCTTTTACCTCTGTAAATTCAGAAGGGCCGACCAGTTATTTCAGAGGGAACGTTAGTTCTGAGTCACAAGAAGCAGGCAAATCTGAGCTTCTATGCAGCCGATCCGGGCTCTGTGTGTTTTCTCAGGGGCCCAGACTGTTCGCACCAGATCGACGTCAGGTCAGCATTGCCTAGTGATTCTGAACAAACAGCATTTAGACAGTTTACGACTCCCTATGCCTGCGCAGCTAATGAGGTCAGATACTTGATTTCTCCATGTCCGCCACCATGTTGGATCTCTTATATTGCTACTTTTTAATGTCTGTGCGTGTGTGTGTGTGTGTGTGTGTGTGTGTATATATATATATATATATATATATATATATATATATATATATATATATATCAATATAAGATTTCTTATATATTTTTAGATATCAATTCAATTCATTATTTAAAGTGGAACCAGTTATATTATTTATTCACAGGATGGTCTATTCATGCATTATCTCTATATTCATAGACACAGGGTACACCTCTGTGTACCCCTAACACTAATGTATATGTCTTCAAAATATTGCTCCCAGAAATGGTGGAAGAAATACTCATGTCACCTGATCCACATATATATTTTATCACAGTAAAATTCTGAACAAAAAATGTAAAGTTCACACTTATGATTGTACCGAAGCCTAAAAGAAAAGTGAAAATGTTTAACTAAAAACATCCATGTGAAGGTTGCCTAATGCTCTCAAATGTCAATCCTATTGGTGACAACATATTTGTTTCTTCCAATGATTATATATTCAAATTAAACCCTGTTGAAAATGTCTAATCCTATAACTCACTTTATACTTTGCCTGATTTCATAATGTCTCTATTGATACCTGCTTTCCTACTTATTTTCCCCAGTTCATCATTGTGACTGACTCTTCATATGTGCTGACATTTTCATTCATTCTCTAACCGAAACCCTATTGCTAAAGTACTTTTGGTCCAAATACTATACTCACTCTTCTTCCTAAACCTACCGACTATCTTCCTAATCCTAACGACTATCCATTTTTGACTGGATGTTCTCTTCTACATTAAATCTACCAAGGTACAAGGTCCTGTGCTTCAAATCATACCTAGATTTCTGTTTCCATACTTATATTTCACCTCTATGTTCTTGTAATTATCGCAAGTTCCCAATACCATTATTCATCGCACAGAATGATTCCTAACCCAAATTGAACCTGTTATTAACCCTAAACATACACTGTTCCCTCAATCTCATTTTACAGAAGAGCAGCGACAGAGTTGTTCTTAAAATACAGGGAATTAGGGGACCTTCCACCTGCTGAAAACCTCAAAGGTCCATGCAGAAATGATACCTGGAGAAGTTGTAGGGAGGTATGAAAGACCTGAGAGAGCAAAAGTCCTTTTCCATGGCAAACAACCTGGTCAGGATAAAGGGATGTGTCTGAATCAGCCTCTCTCTACTTATGTTAGAGAAGATGGACTAAACCAGACCTGTGTGGAGAGCTGTTCCCAGGTGCCTATGGTTGATATACCATTCTAACTTGTGCAAGTGTTCCAGGAAGTAGGAGCAGCCTCCATCTCATGGGACCCTTGGAAGCAAGTGTTAGGACAAACTGGTTGCCAAGGCAGTGACCTCATTCATTCAATTCCAAAGAAAGTGACATACCTAATTTCCTTGGTGATGGAACTCTATGATCTTTGTATCCTAGTGGCCAGGCACCCAGACGCTATCCCATTCCCAGTCACAGTGGTCTCACTTATTTGGATTTACCAAGGACAGAGTCAGTATTTCTTGGTACCTACTAATGTGAGGATGGCCAAATGCCAGGAGAGCACTGAAGAGGTACCTTTTCTGAGAAAGCCAGTAGTGGCTCACCACTTTTTCCTGACAACTTCACAGAGTTAGCCAAGGAAACCAGACCTGAGAGAGGACAGACTATTTTGAAGGAATATAGTATGGCCGAGCAGTTAGAGGACACTCCAGATAGTCACAGATCTACTTGGGGGAAGGAGGTGCCATTATGGGAGTGGGTGTGGGTTTGTGGTTTTGTCTCATGTTCTAACAAAAGGTAGGAATGGCGGTTTGTTTGGATTGAAGTGGACTGTTTCGAGTAAGTCATTTGACAAGGTGAGTGTTTCTATGTTTGTGTATCCGACTATGTCCATTGTTGTAGACATTAGAAAAGAGAATGCATTAATGGATGTGTCCTGTCTAGTATAAATCTTACCATAATTCATCCTGCTCAATTTATGAATGGACAGCACCTTGTCTTATCGATGGGCAACACCTGCTATCATCCTAAGTTCCTGTTTTCTTCCTGAATTCTGGCCAGTCTCCAGAATAGGCTCAGGGATTTGTGTCCAAGATATGTTCCACCTCCAAGCTCTGTGACATGGCCATATACTGGATAGCTGAAGAGAATGGAGATCATCTCAGAAAACTCAGATATCAGTGTGACCAGGAAAGTCTCAGTGGAGAAACCCTGCTTTGGGCCTTTTGCTTACCTTATGTTCTGTTGCCCTGAATGTCAGGAAGGTCTTTGCCTCAGGCCACTCCTTTGTGAAGCCTGAAGAAAACAGTTTTAAATTTGAAATGAATAGGCATCACCTGTGGCTCTTTGCTTAATTGCTTTGGAAAGGGATGTGTCTGAATTAGCCTCTTGGCCTTGTATGTGGCTGTGATTTTTATTCTCAGCACATGATGGATCCAAAGAATGATCGCATGTGCGCATCCAAAACCAAAATGGCCAAAAGATCAGTCATTGTGGATGAAGTCTCTCGCCTTCTTCTGTTAGGTTCCTGACATCCATCAAGTGAGAATACTGATCCTTTTGGGTCAAATGAGTTCTTGAAATCTCTGCCGAGGTGCTTGGCTTTTCTCATGACTCTATTTCACATAAATATTCCATACCTGAAAGTCAGTAGGCCTCAAATTGGAGAAACAGAGCAGCATGAACGGCAGGCTTATTTGACCACTCCTGGTTCATATTAAGAGTGTCCAGGCCACCCTGACTTTAGGCAAATGAGGGGCAAGTGAGCTTATTTTGGACACTACCAATGGCTACACCCCTCATGGAAACCTCCAGCCAGAGGTCATGATGAGTGACTATATGGAAGAAGATGAGGGCCATGTGGGAGTGTTTTGGTTTTAATTGTGGTCATTTGTGTGGCGGTTGGAAGAAATGTCTGGGTCCACCTGGGCTTGAACTCTGTTGTGATTCCCCATAGAGACTGAGTTCTGGAACTCACCTCAGAGAAGTATTGCCATGAATTGTTTTGGGATTTTAGGAGGCCACGCATGAGAGTTGCCCTTGGAAACTGAGATCTGGCTTTCCACAGAGCACTGGGAATCTCAGCCAGAATATCACATGATATAATTGTGAAAAACTTGCAGCCATAGTTGAGAGTCAAAACACACATGGACCTCACATTTTAAACCTCAATGTGCCTGGCTTCATGTGACCTTTTCCCCACTCTTTGGGAAGCCTTGCCTGTGAGAGTTCTCCAGAGTTTTCATTTAAATTAGCTTTCTCAACATTTAGTGGTTCCTGAATGAATTGAAACCCAGAGTTTCTCCAACTTCATCCTTGAAAAATGGCTTGATAAATACCATGAATTTTTGGAAGTTCCCACAACCAGGTGGCACTGGAGAACATTTGGATGTCCTGTTGCTGATCATGAGTATACCAGACAATGCCTTGATTGACTGGGTTTCATGAAAATGGTGTAGAACAGAGATGCCAGTAAGTTGGAGCCTGCTGAGTAGTGGGCCTAGAGCAGTGGTGGGCAGGTGTGTGATGAAACATCAGTGGTAGGGCCATGAGGATCTACCATTGGATTCCAAATGGCTTGTGACTGACATGGTGCAGCCAGCAGTCCCTTATATGTAAAAGCATCTTGTTATATGGTGAGGTTTCAGGTCAATGTTCTGAATCAGGTTGATATGGACGAGGGGGCAATGGGCCAAGCTAGGAGGGATAGAAGCCTGGTTGGTGCATTCTTCTGCAGACCCTGACCCAACACACGTGACAGAACTCCCTCCAGCAATATGTCCCAGTTGAGCTCCTGGTATTTCGTGAAGCAAATACCAAACTCCCAGTGCAGCAGGAAAAACACCACAAAAAGTGTAGGAGGACCAAATGGCTTCGCAGTCAACACGGAGAGACACTTAGTCCTCAGTGGTCACAGTTTACCTACAAAGAGAGGATTCAGCATTGCTGCCTCATCTTCATTGGAAAATAAGAAACCATGTCCTTCAGGTCACATAGATGCAGAACCAGCTTTGATGGTCTCACTACTAAAGAAGCCAAATCTCCTGACAACAACATATATTTCAAGTGCCCAAACTCAGAGGCAGTTTCTCAAAAAGTTTTTAGGCTCTCAGAGCTCCCTGTTTGTGTTGTGTTTACCCTGTCCCTTACTTTTGGAAACTCCTCTACCACCTCCATGGTTATGAACTCTTGAGCATTTTCCATTCCAGATATGTATTCACTGATTTTCTAACTCTTCTCCTCTAATTATGTTTTACCTGGGGTGAAGGTAATGTCAAGGCATTTTTCTGGATGAGAGTGAGAGGATATCAGACCTAAACAGATATTTGTGAAGCACATATTTGCTTACACATTGAATTCATTTTCCAATTTTCCTTTTGAAATACTGAATCCCTGACACTAACCCATACCTACTAGAATCAGACAACTCATCCTAATATAATGGAGAAAAATAACCCAAACAGAATAGAAATTCAAGCAGTTCAGAGGAGGCATCTTGTATAGTTGGACTTGCCTTTTGCATTATATAAGGTAGGAGTTATAAATCTAGTCAATTTTTATTTGAAATAGTTCTCCATGTGTTTTTAAAGATAACAAATGTGTGAAATCCTGTTTCCCTTTCTCTGTAGCCAATTCACACATGTATATTTATATGCACACATAGAATCCTACCAGGAATCCCACGTACATTTTTGTGAGGTTTCTCACTTGGCAGATTCAAATTGTGAGAAGAGATCACTCCTCTTCAACGCTGTTAGAACTGAAGATTCAAACTATAGGGGAGCTTTCTAGTAGAACAACATTATACATATACTCATGTTCAGTAAAATAATTATTTTTGCATCTGTGGATGATATATATTTACTGATGAATTTTGATTTTCATATATATTGCTGCTTTTTAATGTCTGTGTGTAGTTTGTGTGTGTGTGTGTGTGTGTGTGTGTGTGTGTGTGTATATATATATATATATATATATATATACACACACACACTATTCAGATTTTTCAATATATAAAATATATGTGTCTTATATACACTTTCTAAATTCATTCATGTTCATGTATATGGATTTATAATCAACTTTTCACAAGATTATTTTCCGAAATATTCATCCACCTGAAATACATATTTGTTTCCTAGTACTGAAAACAAACTTCAGTGAATGGTGCCTACAAATTCTAATAATTTTACAGTAACTGACCCAGTTTACCACCAATGCAAGTAGATTCCTATGGGACATGATATGTAATTTGAGGTTCATTTGTATTCAACACTGGTACATTATTATTTCTTCAGTTTTTACACATCATACGATATATATTTCATCCACAAGATCACAAATTTACAGGCATTTGTTTCAACTTTAATCAATTCCTGTTTCAGAACACAAGTATTATCAGGGTTTCTGAACTCGTCTTTTCATGACGCTTCTTTCCAAACAAGTTATTTTCGATTTCCATAATCACTGGTGAAGTAAAACTCACACCCTTCGTGATAAACCAAAACACTAATATTACCATTATATGTATACCATTTTGGAAAGAATGATTGTATATCAATATAAGATTTCCTGTAATTTTTCAGATATCAGTTCAATCCATTATTTATAGTTGGAACAAGTTATATTATTTATTCACAGTATGTTCTATTCATTCTTTATCTTTATATTCATAGACACAGTGTACACCTCTTTGGACCCCCAATACTAATTTTACGTCTTCAATATATTGCTACCAGAAATGGTGGAAGAAATACTTATGTCACCTGATCTACATATACATTTTATCACAATAATATTCTGAAAAAAAATGTAAAGGTCACACTTATGACTGTACCAAAGCCTAAAAGGAAAGTGAACATGGATTAATAGAAACATCCATGTCCATGCTGCCTAATGCTCTCAAATGTCAATCCTATTGGTGACAACATATTTGTTTCTTCCTAAGATTATATATTCAAACTCAACCCTGTTGAAAATGTCTAATCCTATCACTCACTTTATATTTTGCCTGATGCAATAATGTCTCTATTGATATCTGCATTTCTACATATTTTCCCAGTTTATCATAGTGACTGACTCTTCATATGTGCCGACATTTACATTCACTCTCTAACCGAAACCATATTGCTAAAGAACTTTTGGTCTAAATCCTATAATCACTCTTCTTCCTAAACCTACCGACAATCTTTCTAAACCTACTGACTATCCCTTTTTACTGGATGTTCTCTTCGACGTTCAATCATCCAAGGTACAAGGTCCTATGCCATTGTATATTGAATTATCTGAGACATCTTTAGAGAACATAATTCAAGCTAAGTATCCCAATCAAGGGCCCAATGCCCTTCTGGGTTTCAAATTATATCTAGATTTTTATTTTCATACTTATATTTCACCTCTACATTCTTGTAAATCTCACAGGTTGCCAATACCATTATTCATCACACAGAATGATTCCTAACCCAAATTGAACCTGTTATTAACCCTAAACATACACTGTTCCCTCAATCTCATTTTACAGAAGAACAGGGACGGAGTTGTTCTTACAATACAGGAAAGTAGGGGACCTTCCACCTGCTGAAAACCTCAAAGGTCCATACAGAAATGATATCCGGAAAAGTTATAGGCAGCTATGAAGGACCTGAGAGAGCAAAAGTCATCTTCCATGGCAAACAACCTGGTCAGGATGAAGGGATGTGTCTTAATCAGGCTCTCTCTTCTTATTGTAGAGAAGATGGAGCAAATCAGGCCTGTGTGGAAAGCTGTTCACGGGTGCCTATGGTTGATATACCATTCTAACTTGTGAAAGCGTCACAGGAAGTAGGGGCAGCCTCCATCTCATGGGACCCTTGGAAGCAACTGTTAGGAAAAAGGGGTGCCAAGGCAGTGGCCTCATTCAGTTCCAAAGAAAGTGACATATCTAATTTCCTTGGTGATGGAACTCTCTGAACTTGCTATCCAAGAACCAAGACACCGAGAGTCAATCCCAGTCCAAGTCCCTGTGGGCTCACTTGATTGGATTTTCCAAGGACAGAGTCAGTCTTTCTCGGTACCTAATGATGTGAGTATAGCCAAATACCAGGAGAGCACTGAAGAGGTACTTTTCCTGAGAAAGCAGGTAATGGCTCGCCACTTTTTCCTGACAACTTTACAGAGTTGGTCAAGGAAAGCAGATCTGATAGAGGACACGCCATTTAGGGGGAACATAATATGGCCCACCAGTCAGAGTTAACTCCGGAGAGTCACAGACCTACTTGAGGGAAGGAGGTGCCTTTGTGAGTGTGGGTTTGTTGTTTTGTCTCATATTCTGAGAATAGGTAGGGAAGGCGGTTTGTTTGATTTGGAGTGAACTGTTTCTAGTAAGTCGTTTGACAAAATGAGTGTTTCTATGTCTGTGTATCCCACTGTGTCCGTGGTTGTAGACATGAGAAAAGAGAATGCAACAATGGATGTGTCCTGTCTAGTAGAAAGCTTCCCATTATGCATCCTGCCTAATTTATGAATGGAGTGCGGTTGCCTTATGGATGAGCAATACCTATTACCTTCCTAAGTCCCTGTTTTCTTCTGAATTCTGGCCACTCTCCAGAATAGGCTCATGGTTTTGTGTCCAAGATATGCAACAACTCCAAGGTCTGTGACATGGCCATGTACAGGATAGCTGAAGGGAATGGCCAGCATCTCAGAAAACTCAGATATCAGTGTGACCAGGAAAGTCTCAGTGGATATACCCTGCTTTTGGCCTTTTGCTTACCTATTGTTCTGTTGCCCTGAATATCAGGAAGGTCTTTGCCTCAGGCCACCCCTTTGTGAAGCCTGAAGGAAACAGTTTTCAAATGGAAATGAATGGGCATCACTTGTGGCTCTTTCTTAGTTGCTTTGGAAAGGGATGTGTCTTAATTAGACTCTTGGCCTTGTATGTGGCTGTGACTTTGATTCTCAGCAGCTGATGGATCTAAAAATGATCCCATGTGTGCATCCAAAACCATAATTGCCAAAAGATCAGTCATTGTGGATGAAGTCTCTCGTCTTCCTCTGTTAGGTTCCTGACCTCCATCAAGTGAGAATAGGTATTCCTTGGGTCAAATGAGTTCTTCAAATCACTGCAGAGGTGCTTAGGTTTTCGTATGACTCCAAATCACATAAAGAATCTATACTTGAAAGTCAGTAGGCCTCAAATTGGAGAAACAGAGCAGTATTAACGGGAGGCTTATTTGATCACTCCTGGTTCACAGAAAGGGTGTCCAGGCCAACATGACTTTAGGCAAATGAGGGGCAAGGGAGTTTATTTGGACACTGTCTTTGGGTAAGCCCTTCATGGAAACCTCCAGACAGAGGTTACGATGAGTGACTATATGGAAGAAGATGAGGACCATGTTTGAGTGTTTTGTTTTTAATTGTGGTCATTTGTGTGGTGGTTGTAAGAAATATCTTGGTCCACCTGGGCTTGAACTCTGTTGGGATTTCCCTTAAAGACTGCGTTCTGGAACTGAACTCAGAGAAGTATTTCCATGAATAGAAATACAAGCAGTTTAGAGGAGGCATGGTGTATATTTGGACTTGCCTTTTGCATGATACAGAGTAGGAGTTAAATCTAGTCAATTTTTTGTTGAAATAGTTCTCCATGTGTTTTTAAAGTTAAAAAATTGTGAATTCCTGTCTCCCTTTCTCTGTAGCCTATTCAGCACATATATTTTTATATGGATATATAGAATCATACCTGGTACCACACATACATTCTTGTGAGGTGGATGAGTTGGCAGATACAAATTGTGAGAAGAGATCACTCCTACTTAACAGTGTTGGAACTGAATATTCAACCAATGGGTGAGCTTGCTAGTTGAACAACATTATACATAAATCCATGTTCAGTAAAATGAATATTTTTGGATCTTTTTATGATATATATTTTATGAAAATTTTGATTGACATATATTTTGCTATTTTTTTTCTGTGTGTGTGTGTGTGTTTTGTGTCATTCGCCTGTTCTGTAAAACAACTTCAGAGAGAGAGGTTAAAAATTCATGCAAAGCTCTGATGGAGGTATCTAATATCTTAGTTTTGGTCTATTGCTTCTTCTAATTGGGTCATTTGTTGTGTCCCATGGACGAGGGCAGTGGTTCCTGTGCCCACCCCTGAAGCAACTCCTATTCCGAATAGGATGGCTAAAGTGAGGGATATATGTTCCCAGTGGAAACGGGTTGTATGCCCCTCTATTTCATTTTCAAATGAACCTGCATCATGACAGAGCACTCTGGGAAACATCTGCACCATTACACAATTAATCACATCTGTTGACAATTTCTTTAAAACATAAACAATGTTTAATTATATACAATTATGCTGTTGTAGGGACGGACAAGGCAAGGCACCTAAGATAGCAACGAAGACAGGGAAACCGTCCTATTTGGTTGCAACCAGATTCAGAGGGCATTGCTTCTGTTGTAATCAATTATTCTCCTGAAACTCAAGTTTAGGTAGTTTCAGAATTTTGTACCCAACATGTAAGGGAAGGGGCTCAGAAGTTCACAGTCTTCAGAAGTTCAAAAAAGCCGTTGTTGTTTCTGTTTTTACCTCAGTTCTGGGCAAGTTAACTTTTCAAGGACACCTGGGAGGGAAAGAGCTTTTTCCTACCTTTCTTATTTTTCGCCCCTGACAGCTGTTACCATGGAGCCCTGATGGTAACTTCTTTATCTTAGAAATATAGCCATCTCTGTAAAGCCCCAGCTCATGGCCAGAGGCCTTGTTCATATATTTTGTGGAAAACAAGTAATGGGGTGTCTAGCATAGAAGTGCTTATTTTTTTAGCCAGTGGCCAAGTAGAACAAGGCAACACTAAAAGAGGAAGTTTATCTACATTGAACTCTTTTATAGGGACTCTTTTGCTGAAAGTCCTAAAGTCAGCCATGGTGAAGACTTCTGTAGAAAGTCAGTTAAGAATTTTCTGTAGGCCTGGTACAGAAGGGGAAGACAGGGAAGGTGGGGCTGACAGCAGCTCCGAGGATCTGAGAATAAGGAAGGAGAGATGTAAAAGAATAATGGGAAAGGGGTTTGGGATTTTCCTAGCAACAAATACTTGAGCTGTACAACAGGTAGAGCAGAGGGGAAGACAAGAGTGAGTATCCCAAAATGCATGTGAGGGACTTTAAATTTTTAGTAAACTGTTTTCAGTGATGACAAAGCAACTTTAAAGGCCATTTTCATTACATCTTTGATAGGAGTCTGAGGGCTCTCCTCAGCTAGTTTCAGCTTTGTGTTAGCTGGTAAGAGGACCTGGTGGGACCCGGGGCGGGCACGGACAGGAGAAGAGAGGAGTGAGTCGGTGGATGGGAACCTGAGTACCTGCTACTTCAGCAAGATGGCGATGGTCTGAGAACCAGCAGAGATTTGGGTTTTTGATCTAATAATTGGAGGGGAGAAATCAGGTTGCTGAGGTGAGAGTGACAGCAGAGACTCTGGAGCACAAGGCTGAAGGTGAGGATTGATTGGATAAGCATAGTTCAGGATATGAGTGAAGGATGGAAAAGGCATGCCCAAAGGGGAATCTCCTTTCACCCTTTTGAGCACTTGCAGAAGTTAAAAAGGTCACACAGGGCTGGGGATGTGGCTCAATTGTAGCACGCTCGCTTGGCATGCGTGCGGCCCGGGTTCGATCCTCAGCACCACATACAAACAAAGATGTCGTGTCCAGCAAAAAACTAAAAAATAAATATTAAAAATTCTCTCTGTCTCTCTCTCTCTCACCTCTCTCTTTAAAAAAAATGGTCACGCAGAATTTGAGGATCAAGAGACCCCTCTGGGGGCCATCGGTTTTGGTTATCTAATTGGTAATATGGCCAATGCTGTGTACTGAATTTGATGAGGAGTTTGTGTTCCATCAGGCAGCCCCTGTATGCTCACATCCCCATGACGTACAGCAAAAGTCTGCCAGGCAATCTGGGATTACTAAAAAGGAGTGATGGATTTTTCCTTTCCCCAGGTCCATGATCCTCTTAGTTATACAAGTCCGATATTTACTGCCATTAGCCCCTTGAACTAGAGACCTTTTAATTGATAGAGGGCCCAATGGGGCCTTAAGGGCTGAGTTTATTGCCCCTGTATCCACTTCAAAGTTTACTGGTGTCTCCTCCACTTCAAAAGATACGCTGAGCTCAGGGAGGGGATCTGAGCCCCGACTTTCGTAGTCATGCTGAAGAGTCAGAATGGCTGGCTGGCGTTGCTGCCTCTTTCTAGGGCACTCTTGAACCCAGTGTCCTCTTTCTTTACAGTAGGCACATTGATCTGAGGTCAGGGGTGGCCTCTGGCGTGGGACCAGGTATCCCTTCCTGTCTCCCTGTTTCTTAATTTCTGGCCTTTTTGTTATTGTAACCGGGACCTTAGTCAACTCCTTAGTATGTCTTTTGTTTCTTTTATCCTCATTTTGCTCCCTTGTATTCCTCAGTTTCTCTCTTATAGTATACTTTCTCGGCTTCTCTGACTAAATCTCTCAAAGTCATATCTTGTAATCCATCTAAGCATTGTAACTTTCTTTAAATATCCAAGGCAGCATGCCCAATAAAGGCCATTGTGACAGATGATTTTTGATCCTCTGCATGAGGATCGAAAGGAGTATATCTCCTATATGCCTCCGTAATTCTCTCTAGAAACATAGAGGAAGATTCATCAGGCCCGCAGGCGTGGTACCCACGTCACCCCAAATGGAGTAGGGAAAGAGCAGTGCCACTGCCTGCGCCCAGATCAGGCCCAGCCACCAGCTGGTGTGGTAGTCACGTCACCCAAATTGTAGTAGGGGCCAAGCAGGCCGCCCCCCGCGCCCGCCACAAAAGCAGACCTGTGACTGACCTTCGGAACAGGCCCAGCGGCCTGCCACCATGGTAGACATGACACCCCAATTGGAGTAGTGGCAGAGCAGAGCTTTCTCCCGCGCCCAGTACAAGCACAACGGCCCACCGGCGTGGTAGTCACGTCAACCCAATTGGAGTAGGGGCAGAGCAGAGTCTTTGCCTGCACCCGGAACAGGCCCAGCGATCTGCCAGCATGGTAGTCACGACACCCCAATTGCAGTAGGGCCAAAGCAGAGCCACCACCCACTCCCGCAAGGTAGGCAGACCTGCAACTGACCGGCGGAACAGGACTAGCGGCCTGCAAGCACAGCAGACACATCAACCCATTTGGTTCTTTGAAAAAATAAAAAAAATCTACAGACCCTTAGCCATGCTAACGAAGACAAAAAGAGAGAGAACTCAAATTACTAGCATACAGGATGAAAAAGACAATATCATAACAGATATTTCAGATATACAGAAGATAATCCGAAATTATTTTGAATCTTTGTACTCTAATAAAATAGAAGACAGTGAAGGCATCGATAAATTTCTTAAGTCATATGATCTGCCCAGATTGAGTCAGGAGGATATAGACAACCTAAACAGACCAATATCAATTGAGGAAATAGAAAAAACCATCAAAACACTACCAAGTAAGAAAAGCCCAGGACCTGATGGGTATACAGCAGAGTTTTACAAAACCTTTAAAGGGGAACTAATACCAATACTTTTCAAGCTATTTCAGGAAATTGAAAAAGAGGGAGAACTTCCAAATTCATTCTATGAGGTCAACATCACTCTGATTCCTACACCAGACAAAGACACTTCAAAGAATGAAAACTACAGACCAATATCTCTAATGAGCCTAGAGGCAAAAATCCTCAATTAAATTCTGGCAAATCAGATACAAAAGCATATCAAAAACATTGTGCACCATGATCAAGTAGGATTCATCCGTGGGATGCAAGGCTGGTTCAATATACAGAAATCAATAAATGTTATTCATCACATCAATAGACTTAAAAATAAGAACCATATGATCATCTCGATAGATGCAGAAAAAGCATTCGACAAAGTACAGCATCCCTTTATGTTCAAAATTCTAGAAAAACTAGGGATAACAGGAACATACCTCAATATTGTAAAAGCAATCTATGCTAAGTCTCAGGCTAGCATACTTCTGAATGGAGAAAAATTGAAGGCATTCCCCCTAAAATCTGGAACAAGACAGGTATGCCCTCTTTCACCACTTCTGTTCAACATAGTTCTCGAAACACTGGCCAGAGCAATTACAGAGATGAAAGAAATTAAAGGCATATAAATAGGAAAAGAAGAACTTAAATTATCACTATTGCAGATGACATGATTCTATTCCTAGCAGACCCAAAAGGGTCTACAAAGAAACTAATAGAGCAAATAAATGAATTCAGCAAAGTGGCAGGATATAAAATCAACACTCATAAATCAAAGACATTCCTGAATATCAGTGACAAATCCTCTGAAACAGAAATGAGGACAACCACTCCATTCACAATATACTAAAAGAAAAAATAATTGGGAATCAACCTAACAAAAGAGGTGCAAGTTTTATACAAGGAAAACTACAGAAACCTAAAGAGAAAAATAGAGGAAGATATTAGAAGATGTAAAAATGTACCCTGTTCATAGATAGACAGAACTAACATCATCAAAATGGCGATATTACTAAAAGTTCTCTATAGGTTTAATGCAATGCTAATCAAAACCCAATGGCATTTCTTGTAGAAATAGAGAAAGCAATCATGAAATTTATATGGAAAAATAAAAGACCCAGAATAGCAAAAACAACACTAAGCAGGAAGTGTGAATCAGTCGGTATAGCGATACCAGACTTCAAACTATACTGCAGAACAATAGTAACAAAAATAGCATGGTACTGGTACCAAAACAGGTGGGTGGACCAATGGTACAGAATAAAGGACACAGAAACCAATCCAAAAAATACAACTATCTTACATTTGATAAAGGGGCTAAAAGCATGCAATGGATGAATGATAGCATCTTCAACAAATGGTGCTGGGAAACGTGGAAATCCATATGTAACAAAAAGAAACTGAATCCCTTTCTCTCGCCATGCACAAAAGTTAACTCAAAATGGATCAAGGAGCTTGATATCAAATCAGAGACATGGTGTCTGATAGAAGACAAAGTTGGCTACGATCTACATACTGTGGGGTCGCCTCCAAATTCCTCAATAGGACACCCATAGCACAAGCGTTAATAACTAGAATCAACACATGGGACTTACTCAAACTAAAAAGGTTTTTTCTCAGCAAAAGAAACAGTAAGAGAGGAAAATAGGGAGCCCACATCCTGGGAACAAATCTTTCCTCCTAACACTTCAGATAGAGCACTAATATCCAGAGTATACAAAGAACTCAAAAAATTAGTCAATAAGATAACAAATAACCCAAACAACAAATGGGCCAAGAACCTGAACAGACACTTCTCAGAGGAGGACATACAATCAATCAACAAGTACATGAAAAAATGGTCACCATCTCCAGCAGTCAGAGAAATGTGAATCAAAACCACCCTAAGATACCATCTCACTCCAGTAAGATTGGCAGCCATTATGAAGTCAAACAATAACAAGTGCTGGCGAGGATCTGGGGAAACAGGTACACTTGTATATTTCTGGTGGGACTGCAAATTGGTGCAGGCAAATGGGAAAGCAGTATGGAGATTTCTTGGAAAGCTGGAAACGGAACCACCATTTGACCCAGTTATTCCCCTTCTCGGTCTAAAACCTAAAGACCTAAAAAGAGCATGCTACAGGGACACTGCTACATCGATGTTCATAGCAGCACAATTCACAATAGCAAGACTGTGGAACCAACCTAGATGCCCTTCAATAGAAGAATGAATGAAAAAAATGTGGCATTTATACACAATGGAGTATTACTCGGCATTAAAAAATGACAGAATCATAGAATTTGCAGGGAAATGGATGGCATTAGAACAGATTATGCTAAGTGAAGCTAGCCAATCCCTAAAAAACAAATGCCAAATGTCTTCTTTGATATAAGGAGAGTAACTAAGAACAGAGTAGGGACGAGGAGCATGAGAAGAAGATTAACATTAAACAGGGATGAGAGGTGGAAGGGAAAGGGAGAGAGAAGTGAAACTGCATGAAAATGGAAGGAGAACCTCAGGGTTATACAAAATTACATACAAGAGGAAGTGAGGGGAAAGGGAAAAATAATACAAGGAGGAGAAATTTATTACTGTATAGGGGGTAGAGAGAGAAGAGGGGAGGAGACTGGAGGGGAGGGGGGATAGTAGAGGATAGGAAAGGCAGCAGAATACAACAGACACTAGTATGGCAATATATGAATCAATGGATGTGTAACTGATGTGATTCTGCAATCTGTATACGGGGCAAAAATGGGAGTTCATAACTCACATAAATCAAAGTGTGAAATATTATTTATCAAGAACTATGTAATGTTTTGAACAACCATATATAAAAATTTAAAAAAAGAGATAACTAAATTCGGTGAATAATGCACGAGAATCCTAATATTTCTACAGTTTAAAATCAATGCCAGTAGATTCCTATGGGACATGATCTGTATTTTGACGTTCATTTTTATTCAACAATGGTACATTACTATTTCATGAGTTTATGCACATCATAGGATATATATTTCATCCACAAATTAGCAAATTTATAGGCATTTGATTGAATTTCAATCGCTTCCTGCTTTACAATATATGCATTCCTCCAGGTTTCCTGACTGGTCTTTTCATGAGACTTCTTTCCAAACATATTATTTTCAATTTCCATAATCACTTTTGAAGCAAAACTCACACACTGTTCATGATAAACCAAAACACTAATATTACCATTAGATGTATAATTGGTGGGAATGAATGATTGTATATCAATATAAGATTTCCTGTAATTTTCCAGATATCAGTTCAATCCATTATTTAATGTTGGAACAAGTTATATTATTTATTCACAGTATTGTCTATTCATGCTTTATCTCTATATTCATAGACACACGGTGCACCTCTTTGTACCCCCAATACTAATTTTACGTCTTCAATATATTGTTTCCAGAAATGGTGGACGAAATACTCATGTCACCTGATCTACATATACATTTTTTCACAGTAATATTCTGGACAAATAATGTAATGGTCACGGTTATGATTGCACGAAGGACTAAATGAAAAGTGAACATGGATTACTAAAAACATCTATGTCCAGGTTGCCTAATGCTCTTAACTGTCAATCCTATTGGTGACTACATATTTTTTTCTTCCAAAGATTATGTATTCAAACTCAACCCTGTTGAAAATGTCTAATCATATCACTCACTTTATACTTTGCCTGATTTCATAATGTCTCTATTGATATCTGCTTTTCTACATTTTTTCCCAGCTCATCATAGTGACTGACTCTTCATATGTGCTGACATTTACATTCACTCTCTAACCGAAACCCTATTGTTAAAGAACTTTTGTCCAAATCAAATACTCACTCTTCTTCCTAAACCTACCGACTAGCTTCATAATCTTACTGACTATCCCTTTTTGACTGGATGTTCTCTTCTACATTCAATCATCCAAGGTACAAAGTCCTATGCCATTGTGTATTGAATTAACTGAGACATCTTTGCAGAACATAATTCAAAGCTAATTATCCCAATCAAGGGCTCAATGCCCTTCTGGGCTTCAAATCATACCTAGATTTCTGTTCTCATACTTATATTTAACCTCCATATTCTTGTAAATATCGAAGGTCCCCAACACTATTATTCATCACACAGAATGATTCCTAACACAAATCGAACCTGTTATTAACCCGAAACATACACTGTTCCCTCAATCTCATTTTACAGAAGAGCAGGGACAGAGTTGTTCTTACAATACAGGAAAGAAGGGGACAGTCCACCTGCTGAGAACCTCAAAGGTCCATGCAGAAATGATACCTGGACAAGTTGTAGGCAGGTATAAAGGACCTGAGTGAGCAAAACTCATCTTCCATGGCAAAACACCTGGTCAGGATGAAGGGATGTGTCTTAATCAGCCTCTCTCTTCTTATTGTAGAGAAGACTGACAAAACCAGACCTGTGTGTAGAGCTGTTCCTGGGTGCCTATCGTTGATATTTCATTCTAACTTCTGAAAGTGTCACAGGAAGTAGGGGCCGGCTCCATCTCATGGGACCCTTGGAAGCAACTGTTAGGGAAAAGTGGTTGCCAAGGCAGTGACCTCATTCAGTTCCAAAGAAAGTGACATACCTCATTATTTGGTGATGGAACTCTCTGAACTTGGTATTCAAGAAGCCAGGCACCCAGAGGCAGTCCCAGTTCCAGTCCCAGTGGACTCGCTTGTTTGGATTTTCCAAGGACAAAATCAATCTTTCTTGGTACCTACTGATGTGAGGATGGCCAAATGCCAGAAGAGCTCTGAAGAGGGACCTTTCCTGAGAAAGCAGGTAGTGGCTCACCACTTTTACCTGACAACTTCACAGAGTTGGCCATGGAAACCAGATCTGAAAGAGGACAGGCCATTTTGGGAGAACATAGTATGGCTCACCAGTCATAGGACACTCCTTCTAATCACAGACATACTTGGGGGAAGGAGCTGCCTTTGTGGGAGTGGGTATGGGTTTGTGGTTCTGTCTCATGTTCTGAGAATAGGTAGGAAAGGCGTTTTTTTTTTGTAGTTTTTTTTTGTTTTTGGTTTTCAGTGGAGTGTTCTAGTAAGTCGTTTGACAAGGCAAGTATTTCCATGTCTGTGTATTCCACTGTGTCCGTTGTTGTAAACATTAGAAAAGAAAATGCATTAATGAATGTGTCCTTTAAAGTATAAATATTCCCAAAATTCATCCTGCCCAATATATGAATGAACTGCAGCTTGTCTTATCGAAGGGAAACACCTGCTATCTTCCCAAGTTAATGTTTTCTTCCTGTATTCTGGCCAGTCTCCAGAATAGGCTCATGGTTTTGTGTCCACGATATGTACCACCTCCAAGCTCTGTGACATGGTCATGTACTGGATAGCTGAAAAGAATGGCGAGCATCTCAGAAAACTCAGATATCAGTGTGACCAAGAAACTCTCAGTGGAGAGACCCTGCTTTGGACCTTTTGCTTAAGTACTGTTTTGTTACACTGAATATCTGGAAGGTCTTTGCTTCAGGGCACCCCGTTGTGAAGCCTGAAGAATATAATTTTGAAATGGAAATGAATAGGCATCACCTGTGGCTCTTTGCTTAATTGCTTTGGAAATGGATGTGGCTGAATTAGCCTCTTGGCCTTCTTTGTGGCTGTGATTTAGATTCTCAGCACATGATGGATATAAAAAATGATCCCATGTGTGCGTCCAAAACTATAATGGCAAAAAATCAGTCATTGTGGATGAAGTCTCTCGTCTTCCTCTGTTAGGTTCCTGACCTCCATCAAGTGTGAATAGGGATTCTTTGGGTCAAATGAGTTCTTCAAAGCCCTGATGAGGTGCTTGGGTTTTCGCATGGCTCCAAATCACATATAGAATCTATACCTGAAAGTCAGTAGGCCTCAAATTGTAGAAACAGAGCAGTATTAAAGGCAGGCTTATTTGATCACTTCTGGTTCACAGGAGGGCTGTCAAGGCCACCCTGACTTTAGGCAAATGAGGGGCAAGCGAGCTTTTTTTGGACACAGTCTTGGGCTGTGCCCCTGATGGAAAACTCCAGCCAGAGGTTAGGATGAGTGACTATATGGAAGAAGATGAAGGCCATGTGGGAATGTTTTGGTTTTAATTTTGGCCATTTGTTTGGCGGTTGGAAGAAATGACTGGGTCCACTTGGGCTTGAACTTTGGTGTGATTCCCCTTAGAGACTGAGTTGTGAAACTGAACTCAGAGAAGTATTGCCATGAATTTTGTTTGGATTTTAGGAGGCCACGCATGTGAGTCGCCCTTGTAAACTGAGATCTAGGGCCAGGGTGGCTTTCCACAGAGCACTGGGAATCTCTGCCAGGATATCACATGATTTTATTCTCAAAGACATGGCAGCCATATTTGAGAGTCGAAAAATACATAGGCCTCACATTGTAGACTTTAATGGGCCTGGCATCATGTGACCATTTTGGCACTCTTTCAGAAGCCTTGCCTGTGAGAGTTCTCCAGAGCTTTTATTGAATTGAGCTTCCTCAACATTTAATGGTTACTGAATGAATTGAAAGCCACAGTGCCTCCAACTTCATCCTTGAAAAATGGCTAGATAAATACCATGAAAATTTTGAAATTCCCATGACCAGGTGGCACTGGAGAACCTTTGGATGTCCTATTGCTGATCAAGAGTATACCAGACAGTGCCTTGATTGACTGGGTTTCATGAAAATGGTGTAGTACAGAGATGCCAGTAAGTTAGAGCCTGCTGAGTAGTGGGCCTAGAGCAGTTTTGGGCAGGTGTGTGATAAATCACCAGTGGTAGGGTCATGAGGATCTACCATTGTATTCCAAATGGCATGTTACTTACATGGTGCAGCCAGCAGACCCTTATATGTAAAGGCATCTTGTTATATGGAGAGGTTTCAGGGCAATGTTGAGAATTAGGTTGATATGGACAAGGGGGCAATGGGGCAAGCTATGAGGAATAGAAGCCTGGTTGGTGCATTCTCCTGCATACCCTGGCACACCACACGTGACAGAACTCCCTCAAGCATTGTGTCCCAGTTTAGCTCCTTGTATGTCATGAAGCAAATACCAAACTCCGAGTGCAGTAGCAAAAACACGACAAAAAGTGGACCAGGACCAAATGGCTTCACAGTCCACATGGGGAGAAACTTAGTCCCCAGTGGTCACAGTTTACCTACAAAGAGATAATGCAGCACTGCTGCTCATCTTTATTGGAATATAAGAAGCCATGTCCTCCAGGTCACATAAATGCAGACCCAGCTTTGATGGTCTCACGCAAAGAAGTCAAATCTCCTGACAACAACATATTTTTCAAGTGCCCAACCTCACAGAAAGTTTCTCAAAAAGTTTTTAGGCCAGAAGAGCTCCATGTTTGTGGAGTGTTAACCCAGTCCCTTACTTTTGGAAACTCCTCTACCACCTCCAAGATTGTGAACTCCTGAGCATTTCCATTCCAGATATGTATTCACTGATTTTCTAACTCTTCTCCTCCAATTGTGTCTTAATTGGGGCAAAGGTATTGACAAGGCATTGCTCTGGATGAGAGTGGAAGGATATTTATGCAGCACATATTTGCATACACATTGGATTCATTTTTCAATTTTCCTATTGAAATAGTGAATCCCTGACACTAACCCGAACCTATTAGGCTCAGACTACTCAACCTAATAAAAAGGAGAAAAATAACCCAAACAAATATAAATACAAGCAGTTCAGAGGAGGCATGTTGTATATTTGGACTTGCCTTTTGCATTATATAAGGTAGGAGTTATAAATCTAGTCAATTTTTAATTGAAATAGTTCTCCATGTGTTTTTAAAGTTAACAGATATGTGAATTCTTGTTTCCAATTCTCTGTAGCCATTTCACCCATGTATATTTATATACATATATAGAATCCTACCAGGTATCACATGTACATTTTTGGGAGGTGGCTGACTTGGCAGATACAAATTGTGAGAAGAGTTCACTCCTCTTAAATGCTGTTGGAACTGAAAATTCAACCTACAAGCTTCCTAGTAGAACAACATTATTCATAAGCTCATGTTCAGTAAAATAAATATTTTTGCATCTGTGGATGATATATATTTAATGATGAATTTTGTTTGGCATATATATTGCTACTTTTTAATGTCTATTTGTGTTTTTTTTGTATACATACATACACTCTGTAGATTTTTCAAAATATGAAATATGTGTCTTATATACACTCTCTTAATTCATTCATGTTCATGTACTTGGATTTATAATCAACTTTTCACAAGATTATTCTCAGACATATTCATTTAACTGAAATACATGTTTGTTTCCTAGTACTGAAAACTAACTTCAGTGAATGGTGCATACAAATCCTAATAATTCTACAGTAACTAACCCAGTCTAACATCAATGCAAGTAGATTCCTATGGCACATGATATGTAATTTGACGTTCATTTGTATTCAACACTGGTACATTACTATTTCTTCAGGGTTTGCACATCATAGGATATACATTTCATCCACAAGTTCACAAATTTATAGGCATTTGTTTCAACTTTAATCACTTCTTGCTTCAGAACACATGTATTGTCAGGGTTTCTTGACTGGTCTTTTCATGAGAATTCTTTCCAAACACATTATTTTCAATTTCCATAATCACTATTGAAGCAAAACTCACACACTCTTCATGATAAACCAAAACACTAATATTACCATTTGATGTATAATTGGTTGGAATGAATGATTGTATATCAATATAAGATTTCCTGTAATTTTTCAGATATCAGTTCAATACATAATTTAAATTTGGAACAACTTATATTATTTATTCACATTATGGTCTATTCATGCTTTATCTCTATATTCATAGACACAGGGTACACCTCTTTGTACCCCCAAAACTAATTTTATGTCTTCAATATATTGCTCCCAGAAAAGGTGGTAGAAATACTCATGTCACCTGATCTACATAAACATTTTATCACAGTAATATTTGGAACTAAAAATGTGAAGGTCACACTTAAGACTGTACCGAAGCCAAAAGGGAAATTGTACATGGATTACTAAAACATCCATGTCCAGGTTGCCTAATGCTCTCAAATGTCAATCCTATTGGTGACGACATATTTGTTTCTTCATAAGATTATATATTGAAACTCAACCTTGTAGAAAATGTCTAATCCTATCACTCATTTTATACTTTGCATGATTTCATAATGTCTCTATTGATATCTGCTTTTCTACATATTTTCCCAAGCTCATCATAGTGACTCACTCTTCATATGTGCTGACATTAACATTCACCCTCTAACCAAAACCCTATTAGGAAAGAACTTTTGATACAAATCCTATACTCACTCTTCTTCCTAAACCTACTGACTATCTTCTTAATCCTACCTACTATCCCTTTTTGACTGGATGTTCTCTTCTACATTCAATCATCCAAGGTACAAGGTCCTAAGCCATTTATTATTGAATTATCTGAGACATCTTTGCAGAACATAATTAAAAGCTAAGTATCCCAGTCAAGGGCCGAATGATTTCTGGCCTTCAAATCTTACTTAGATTTCTGTTTTTGTACATTTATTTCAACTCTATATTCTTATAAATATCGTAGGTACCCAATACCATTATTCATCGCACAGAATGATTCCTAACTGAAATCGAACCTGTTATTAACCCGAAACATACACTGTTCCCTCAATCTCATTTTACAGAAGAGCAGGGAAAGAGTTGTTCTTACAATACAGGAAATTAGGGTACCTTCCACCTGCGAGAACCTCAAAGGTCCATTCAGAAATGATACCTGGAGAAGATTTAGGCAGGTATAAAGGACCTGAGAGAGCAAAAGTCATCTTCCATGGCAAACAACCTGGTCAGGATGAAGGGATGTGTCTGAATCAGCCTCTGTCTTCTTATTGTAGAGAAGATGGACAATACCAGGCCTGGGTGAAGAGCTGTTCCCAGGTTCCTCTGGTTGATATACCATTCTAACTAGTGAAAGTGTCACAAGAAGTAGAGGCCGGCTCCATCTCATGGGACCCTTGGAAGCAACTCTTAGGACAAAGTGTTTGCCAAGGCAGTGACCTCATTCAGTTCCAAAGAAAGTGACATACCTCATTTCCTTGGTGATGGAACTCTCTGAACTTGGTATCCAAGAAGTCAGGCACACAGAAGCAGTCCCAGTCCCAGTATCAGTGGGCTCACTTGGTTGGATTTAACAAGGACAGAGTCAGTCTTTTTTGGTACCTACTGATGTGAGGAAGGACAAATGGAGGAGAGCTCTGAAGAGGGACCTTTCCTGAGAAACCAGGTAGTGGCTCACCACTTTTTCCTGACACCTTCACAGAGTTGGCCAAGGAAACCAGATCTGATAGAGGACAGGCCATTTTGGGAGAAGATAGTATGGCCCACAAGTCAGAGAACACTTTGGATAGTCACAGACCTACTTGAGGGAAGGAGGTGCCTTTGTGGGAGTGGGTGTGTGTTTGTGGTTCTGTCTCATGTTCTGAGAATAGGTAGGAAAGTCGGTTTTTTCGTTTGCAGTGGACTATTTCTAGTAAGTCGTTTGACCAGACTAGTGTTCCTATGTCTGTGTATTTCACTGTGTCCGTTGTTGTAGACATTTGAAAAGATAATGCATTAATATATGTCTAGTCTAGTATAAATCTTCCCATAATTCATCCTGGCCAATTAATGAATGGAATGCAACCTGTCTTATCCATGGGCAACACCTGCTATCTAGCTAAGTTCCTGTTTTCTTCCTGAATTCTGGCCATTCTCCAGAATTGGCTCATGGTTTTGTTTCCAAGATATGTACCACCTCCAAGCCCTGTGACATGGCCATGTACTGGATAGCTTAAGAGAATGGCGAGATTCTTAGTAAACTCAGATATCAGTGTGACCAGGAAAGTCTCAGTGGAGAGACCCTACTTTGGATCTTTTGCTTAACTATTGTTCTGTTGCCCTGAATGTCAAATATCAGTGTGACCAGGAAAGTCTCAGAGGAGAGACCCTACTTTGGATCTTTTGCTTAACTATTTTTCTGTTGCCCTGAATGTCTGGAAGGCCTTTGCCTCAGGCCACCCCTCTGTGAAGCCTGAGGAAAACAGTTTTGAAATGGAAATGAATGGGCATCATCTGTGGCTCTTTGCTTAATTGCTTTGGTAAGGGATGTGGCTGAATTAGCCTTTTGGTCTTATGTGTGGCTGTGACTTAGATTCTCAGCTCCTGATGGATCTAAAGAATGATCGCTTGTGTCCATCCAAAACCATAATTGCAAAAAGATCAGTCATTGTGGATGAAGTCACTTGCCTTCCTCTGTTAGGTTCATGACCTCTATCAAGTGAGAATAGGGATTCTTTGGATGAAATGAGTTATTCCAAGCCCTGCAGTGGTGCTTGGGTTTTCACATGACTCCAAATGAAATAAAGAATCTATATCTGAAAATCAGTAGGGCTCAAATTGGAGAAACAGAGCAGTATTAAAGGCATGCTTATTTTGTCACTCCTGGTTCACAGGAAGGGTGTCCAGGAAACCCTGACTTTAGGCAAATGAGGGGCAAGCGAGCTTATTTTGGAAACTGTCTTTGGCTGCGCCCCTCATAGAAACCTTCGCCAGAGGTGAGGATGAGTCTCTACATGGAAGAGGATTAGTGTCATGTGGAGGTGTTTTGGTTATAATTTTGGTCATTTGTGTGTCGGTTGGAAAAAATGACTGTGTCCACCTGGGCTTGAACTCTGGTGTGATTCCCCTTAGAGACTGAGTTGTGGAACTAAAGTCAGAGAAATATTGCCATGAATTTTGTTGGAATTTTAGTAGGCCATGCATGAGAGTCGCCATTGGAAACTGAGATCTAGGCCCAGGGTGGCTTTCCACAGAGCACTGGGAATCTCCGCCAGGATATAACATGATTTTATTATTAAAGACTTGGCAGGCTGAGTTGAGAGTCAAAACACACATGGGCCTCACCTTGTAGACCTCAATGGGCCTGGCTTTATGTGGCCTCTTTGGGCACTCTTTCAGAAGCCTTGCCTGTGAGAGTTCTTTAGAGCTTTCATTGAAATGAGCTTCCTCACCATTTAATGATTCCTGAATGAATTGAAACCCACAGTGACTCCAACTTCATCTTTGAAAAATGGTTAGATAAATACCATGAAATTTTTGAAATTCCCATGACCAGGTGGCACTGGAAAACTTTTGGATGTCTTGTTGCTGATCATGAGTATACCAGACAGTACCTTGATTTACTGGGTTTCATGAAAATGGTTTAGAACAGAGATGCCAGTAAGTTGGATCCTGCTGAGTAGTGGCCCAGAGCAGTGGTGTGCCGGTGTTTGATAAAACATCAGTGGTAGGGCCATGAGGATCTACCATTGGATTCCAAATGGCTTGTGACTGACATGGTGTAGCCAGCAGACCCTTATATGTAAAGGAATCTTGTTATATGGAGAGGTTTCAGGGCAATGTTCTGAATCATGTTGCTATTGTCAAGGGGGCAAGCTACGTGGGATAAAATACTGTTTGGTGCATTCTCCTCCAGACCCTTCCCCCCACACCTGACAGAACTCCTCCAGTACTGTGTCCCATTTGAACTCGTATTTTGTGAAGCAAATACCAAACTCCCAGAGCAGCAGCAAAAACACCACGAAAATTAGAGGATGGCCAAATGGCTTCACAGTCCACACGAAGAGACAATTAGCCCTCAGAGGCCACAGTTTACCTACAAAGAGAGAATTCAGCACTGTTGCCTCATTTCATTGGAAAGTAAGTAACCATGTCATCCAGATCACATAGATGCAGACCCAGCTTTGATGGTCTCACTACAAAGTAAGCTAAAGCTCCTGACAACAGCATATATTTCAAGTGCTCAACCTCAGAGGCAGATCCTCAAAAATATTTAGGCCAGCAGAGCTCGAGGTTTGTGGAGTGTTTACCCTGTCCATTACTTTTAGAAACTCCTCTACCAACTCCAATGATGTGAAATCGGGAGCATTTTCCAATCCAGATAGGTATTCACAAATTTTTTAACTCTTCTCCTCTAATTGTGTTTTTCTTGAGGCGAAGGTAATGTCAAGGCATTGTTCTGGATGAGAGTGGAAAGATTTTTCTGTAGCATATGTTTGCATACACATTGGATTCAATTTCCTGTTTTCCATTCAAAATACTGAATCCCTGACACTAACCCATACCCTACCAGACTCTGACTACTAATCCTAATATGATGGAGAAAAATAACCCAAACAGAATAGAAATACAAGTAGTTCAGAGGAGGCACGGTGTATAGTTGGACTTCCCTTCTGCATGATACAGAGTAGGAGTTATAAATCTAGTCAATTGTTTGTTGAAATAGTTCTCCATGTATTTTTAAAGTTAACAAACATGTGAATTCCTGTCTCCCTTTCTCTGTAGCCTATTCAGCATGTGTATTTTAATATGGACATATACAATCCTACCTGGTTCCACACGTTTGTTCTTGTGATTTGGCTTACTTGGCAGATACAAATTGTGAGACGAGATCACTCCTACTAAACCCTGTTGGTACTGAATATTGAAACAATGGGTGAGCTTCCTAGTTTAACAACATTATACATAAATCCATGTTCAGTAAAATGAATATTTTTGGATCTGTGGATGATATATATTTTATGATGAATTTTGATAGACATATATTGCTACTTTTTTTGTCTGTGTGTACTCTCCAGATTTTTCTAAATATGAAATATGTGTCTTATGTACACTCCCTAAATTCATTCATGTTCATGTATGTGGATTTATAATCAACTATTCACACGATTATTCTCAGAAATATTCATCCACCTGAAATTTGCCTAATGCTCTCAAATGTCAATCCTATTGGTGACTACATATTTGTTTCTTCCTAAATTATGTATTCAAACTCAACCCTGTTCAAAATGTCTAATCCTATCACTCACTTTATACTTTGCCTTATTTTGTAATGTCTCTATTTATATCTGCTTTACTTCATGTTTTTCCAAGTTCATCATTGTGACTGACTCTTCACCTGTGCTGACTTTAACAATCACTCTGTAACCGAAACCCTGTAGCTAAGGAACTTTTGTTCCAAATCCTATACTCACACTTCTTCCTAAACGTACTATCTTCCTATTTCTATCAACAATCCCTTTTTGACTGGATGTTCTCTTCTACTTTCAATCATTATAGTAAATGTCGGGCGAGCTTCGCAGGAGGAAACCACCAACAGACTATCTCATGCAACAGCAAAGGGTTTATTGAGTGTCCAGCATGCTGGTTCTCAGAGCTCACTTGAATAGAGCAGATAGCCCTGAGAATCGCTTAAGTAGAGCTTATATACTTTACCTGGAGAGGGCAGGGAGGGAAGTTTATTGATGGATCAGGGCGAGTGGGCGATTTGCGTGCAACTGGGTGAGGGAGCACATTCTGCAGTTGGGCAGTTGGGGACAGCACATACTGGGAACAAGATTTGCAAGCATTTCTCAAGATTTCAACAGTGTTTTGTTAAGCATACAGAAAAACAGGAAGTGACAAGTACCTATTTTATTAACCTTTTATTCCCCACTTCTTCTTCTGGCTACTTTTAATCATAAAAATGATCATTGGGGGGTGTCACATTCTATGTATACTAGTGGGGTATTACCATAAGTTTAACTCGTCCAATTTGAGCCTGGAGAAAAGAAATTACACGGTTGAGAAAACAGGGTTTAATAGTTAGCAATAATATGAGGATTATTATTGGACCGGCCAGGGTTGATAAAAACGTAGTTAACCAGGAAGACTGTGTGAACCAAGACTCAAACCACCTTTTTTGGGCCTCTCTATCTCTTTGATGCTTTTCAAGGAATCTTTTTAATTTACTCTTAGATTTTATTACAACTCCAGTATGCTCGGCATACAAACAACTTTCTTCTCTCAATGCAGCACAGAGGCCCCTTCTCTCATGACAAGGAGGTCCAACCCTCGAGTGGTCTGAAAAACAACTTCAGAGAGAGAGGTAAAAGACTCATGCAAAGCTCTGATGGAGGTTTCTAATATCTTAGTTTTGGTCTATTGCTGTCATTTGTTGGGTCATTTGTTGAGTCCCATGGACAAAGGCAGTGGTTCCCGTGGCCACCAGTGCAGCAATTTCTATTCCTAATATGATGGCTAAGTTGAGGGATATATATTTTCAGTGGAACCGGGTTGAATGCCCTCCTATTTGATCTTCAAATGAACCTGCATTGTGATAGAGCACTCTGGGAAACATCTGCACGATTACACAATTAATCACATCTGTTGACCATTTCATGAAAACATTAACAATGTTTAAGTATATAGAATCATGCTGTAGTAGGGACGGACAAGGCAACTCACCTAAGATAGCACTGAAGACAGGGAAACAGTCCTATTTGGTGGCAACCAGATTCAGAGGGCATTGATTCTGTTGTAATCAAGTAATCCTCTGAAACCCAAGTTTAGGTAGTTTCAGAATTTTGTACCCAACATGTAATGGAAGGGGCTCAGAAGTTCACAGTCTGCAGAAGTTGAAAAAAGCAGTTTTGTTTCTGTTTTTTCCTCGGTTCTGGGCAAGTTAACTTTTCAAGGACACCTGGGAGGGAAAGAGCTTTTTCTTCCCTTTCTTATTTTCCCATTGCCAGCTGTTACCACGGAGCCCAGTTGCTAACTTCGTTAACTTAGAAATGTAGCCATCTCTGTGAAGCCCCATGTCAAGGCCAGAGGCCTTGTTCACATATTTTTGTGAAAAACTAGTAAGGGGGTGTCTTGATTAGGAGTGCTAATTTTTTTAGCCAGTGGCCAAGTAGAACAGGGCAACATGAAAATAGGAAGTTTAACTACATTGAACTTTTTTATAGGGACTCTTTTGCTGAAAGTCCTAAAGTCAGCCATGGTGAAGACTTCTGGAGAAGGTCAATTAAAGACTTTTCTGTGGGCCTGGTACAGAGGGGTAAGACGGAGAAGGTGGGGCTGAGAGCAGCTCAGAGTATCTGAGAATGAGAAAAGAGAGATGTAAAAAAATAATTGGAAAGTGGTTTGGAATTTTCCTAGCAACAAATATTTGAGCAGTAGAACAGGTAGAGCAAAGAAGAAGATGGTTGTGAGTATCCCAAAACACATGTTAGGGACTTTAAATTCTTAGTAAACTGTTTTCAGTGATGACAAAGCAACTTTAAAGGCCATTTTCATTACATCTTGGATATGGGTCTGAGGGCTCTCCTCAGCTGGTTTGAGCTTTGGGTTAGTTGGTAAGAGGACCTGGTGGGACCCGGTGCGGGCACTGACAGGAGAAGAGAGGAGTGAGTGGGTGGAGGGGTACCTCAGTACCTGCTACGTCAGCAAGGGGGCAATGGTCTGAGAACCATCAGAGATATGGGTTTTTGATCTAATAATTGTAGTGGAGAAATCAGGTTGCTGAGGTGGGAGTGACAGCAGAGACTCTGGAGCAGAAGGCTGAAGGTGAGGATCTATTGGATAAGCATAGTTCAGGATGTGAGCAAAGAAGGGAAAAGGCCTCTACATAGTGGAATCTCCTTTTACCCTTTTGAGCACCAGCAGATGTTAAAAAGGTCACACAGGATTTGAGGATCTAGAGTCCCCTCTGGTTGCCATCAGTTTTTGTTTTCTAATTCGTAATATGGCCAATGCTGTGTACTGAATTTAATGCGGAGTTTGGGTTCCATCAGGCAGCCCCTGTATGCTCACATCCCCATGACTTACAGAAGAAGTCGGCTTTTCCCCCACACAGCCATGGCTGTTTATGGCTTTGACAGTCGGCCGGGTAAACACAGTAATCTAGGCTAGCCAACCTGCATCTGGCTCGTGTGTCCCTACATCCATAATGTTTGTTTCCATTATCTATGGTAAGGAAGGGATTTAATGGAATTTTAGTGGGATCCTCTTCATCAGGGATATCCCATTAGGAAAGACCTATAGCCAGCTGACAAATGTCTGGGTGGAGAGATGGTCACCAGGTCCCTAAGTGGGCTGTATGCGAGATAGATTATACTTCTTTTCCAGTAGAATTTGTGATCAGCCAACGCTGCTGAACGGGCTGATGAGGGTTAGGACTACTTGTGGCCGAGGGGAGAGTCTATAGGCTTATCCACATGGTGAATATGCAATTTGAAAGTGTTACCAGTCTTTTCCAGTTTCCAGCCAGAGTGTGGACAGGGCGCAGGCTTGAGATGAGAGGCAAGGATCCAGGAAGTGATTCCGTCTACCTTTACCACTGTAGATGTTATAAGTACCACCTGGTATGGTCCTTTCCAGTGGGGTTCCAGGGATGACACCTGATATCATCTTACGTAGATGAATCTCTTACTTGATATCGATGTGGAGTCCCCTCGTCCCCAGTTTGGTAGGCAGTGGCCAGCTTTTTCCACAGGTATCACTGAGATCTTTCAAGAGCTTTAAGTCTGTCAAGCAAGGGGGTGTGAAAGGGATCGTTAGGTCTTAGAGTTGGGCTTTGGTCCATTACTGGAGGAGAGGCACCCTAGATATTCACAGGGGGTGTGGTTACTCAAAGAAACAGAGGGCGTATTTCTTGCACGAAACATTGTATAAGGCATGAGCATAGTCCAATCATTTATGCTGGTCTCTAAGCTCAATTTTGTTGAGGTCTCTTTAATGGTTCTATTCATTCTTTCTACCTGTCCTGAACTCTAGGGTCTGTAAGCACAATAAAACTTCCAATGAATCCCCAGGTTCCTGGCTAACCCCTGACTTACTTGGGCCACGAACGCCGGTGCATTATCAGACCGTATTACCTTTGGCAGGCCGTATCTTTGAAAAATGTCTTTCAGGATCTGCTTGACCACCATTTGCACTGATTCTTTTTTTTTTTTTCTTTTAGTGGGGAAGGCTTCAATCCATCCTAAAAATGTATCTACAAAGACTAGAAGATATTTATGTCCATACCTTGCTGGCTTAATTTCAGTAAAGTCAACTGCCCAGAATTGTCCTGGTCTGGTTCCTCGTAGGTGCTTTCCTGCAGGAAGCTTGGAAGGGTAAGCATTTACCAATTGATGGACTCGACAGGCTTTTTTTACCCATTCAGTTATTTCTTTTTGCTGTGAGTCAGTTAGTGGAAAACTCTGTTCTTGATACTTCAGAAATACCTGCAGTTTCTTTGAACCAAGGTGAGTGAGTTGACATATTTAGAGCTGTGACTATAGGAGTTTTTAGTGAAGGATTTAGAAATTCCACTTGGGGGCCTTCAGGGTTAAAAGTTATTTTGGCCCGGTACTTGGTGAGCAGATCTCTGCCCATCAATGGGGCTAGGAATTCTGGGATTACTAGGAAGGAGTGATGGATTTTTCCTTTCCCCAGGTCCATGATCCTCTTAGTTGTCCAAGCCCGATATTTACTGTCATTAACCCCTTGAACTAGAGACCTTTTATTTGATAGAGGGCCCAATGTGACACTAGGGATGAGTATATTGCCCCTTTATCCACTTCAAAGATTACTGGGGTCCCCTCCACTTCCAAAGTTACCCTGAACTCGGGGAGGAGATCTGAGCCCCGACTTTCATAGTCATCCTCCAGAGTCAGAATAGCTGACTGGCGTGGCTGTCCCTCTCTAGTGCACTCTTTGGCCCAGTGTCCTTTTTTTTGTACAGTAGGTACATTGATCTGAGGCCAGGGGTGGCCTCTGGCATGGGACCAGGTATCCCTTCCTGTCTCCCTGTTTCTTAATTTCTGGCCCTTTTGTTGTTGTGACCAGGACCTTAGTCAACGCCTTATTCTGTCTTTTGTTTCTTTTATCCTCACTTTGCTTCATTCTCTTCCTCAGTTTCTCTCTTAAGGTATATTTTCTTGGCTTCTCTGACTAAATCTCTCAAAGTCATATCTTGTAATCCAACTAAGCATTGTAACTTTCTTTTAATATCCAGGGCAGCTTGCCCAATAAAGGCCATCATGACAGATGCCTTTTGATCCTCTGCCTGAGGATCGAAAGGAGTATATCTCCTACTTGCCTCCATAATTCTCTCTAGAAACATAGAGGGAGATTCATCAGGCCTTTGAATAATCTCTATTACCTTGGCCAAATTAGTTGGTCGCCTAGTGGCCACTCGGATGCCCACTATTAGAACCTGGCGATAAGTGGACAGATGCTTTTTAACTTCAATGGTGTTGGTGTCCCAGTTGGGTTGTTTCAAAGGAAAACCAGCTTTGATTAAGTTGGGAAGATGTATCACTCTCCAATCTGGTCGGAGGACATTTTTTTATAGCTTCCAGGAAGATTCTCTTTTGTTCCTCTGTCGTGAAGAGAGTCCCTAGGAATTGTTGACAGTCATCCCAAGTAGGCAAATGTGAAAATATCAATGACACAACCAGACCTGTGAGCCCTGTGGGGTCCTCGGAAAAAGGGGGATTGTTATATTTCCAGTTATATAGGTCGGAAGAGGAGAAAGGCCAATATTTGTAGGCTTGCATTTTCCCCCCATGGCCTTCGTCAATCAATGGTCTGTAGAGACATAGTGGGAGCATCACAGGAGTTCCAGGGTTTTCAATCATTCACCACCATCAAGTTTCCTTAGCTGGGCTAGCTTCCTCCTGCGGAGGAGGGGCTGTGTGTGCTGCGGGGGAGTTATCTGGAGGGCGCTGGGCCAGCTTAGATTCCTCCAGTGGTAGAGAGGCTGAGTCAGCTGCAGGGGAATCACTTAGAGGGTGTTGGTGGTTGGGGGACGAAGGCAGGGTATAATAAGGGGGAAGAGAGTCCAGAAGAGTCAAATCTTTTGACTCAGGGATTACAAAGGGTGGAGGAGGAGGAGGAGCAGAGGGTTTGAGAGATCATGGGGGAAGGAGTAGGAGCAGGGGAAGGGACAAAGAAAGGCTTCACCCATTGAGGAGGAGATTTGCAGAGGTCCAGCAAAGTTAAGATATATGGCTGTTGATCCGGATGGCTATGTGTGCCCGGGTGAAAGACAATATCTCTGACTTCTTAAATTAGTGGGAAGTAGAAAGATCCTTCTAGGGGCCATCCAAATTCAAAGGTGGGCCATTCTGAGGCACAGAGATTCTGAAAGGTCCAGCGTTTAACTAAAAAAGAAAGATTCTGAGCCCTTAAGCGGACTTTGGTCCAGTGATCAAGGGTCAGGGACAGGGGCATTGAAGTGCTGTGTCCCATAATGAAAGATACACAAAGAGTGAATGCAAGACACACGACACAGACAAGACAAGACAATGAAGACATTCAATGGACATCCAAAACTGAGACCAGGACTGAGTAGCCAGCAAAACCCAATGGGCTGGCAATTCCGAATCAGATACAAAATATTACTGAGTCGAGGAGACTATTGTTCCTTGATTTCCCGAGTCTTTGGGAAGTTCCCCAGGGACGTGGCCTGTGGCTCTGTGACACGTCTGTCAGCCACCATCGGAGAGAACTCACGCTCTTCATCGACAGCCATTTTGCCCAGCACTAACCTTAACACTGAAACAAGAAAGAGGCACCTTACTTAACCCAAGAGGAACCCGTTAGGGTCTTTTGTCCGCCGCTGCCAAAACTCGGTGGAATCTCCATATGTAAAGGTCGGGTGAGCATGGAAGGAAGAGACCACTAACAGACTGTCTTATCCAACAGCAAAGGGTTTATTCTGGGTCCAGCATGCTGGGGCTCGGAGCTCACTTGAATAGAGCAGAGAGCCCTGAGAACAGTTTAAGCAGAACATATATATTTTCCTTGGAGAGGGCAGGGAGGGAAGTATACTGATGGGTCAGGGCGAGTGGTCGGTTTGCATGCAACCGGGTGAGGGAGTACATTCTACACTTTGGCAGTTGGGGACAGCACATTCTGGGAACAAGATTAGCAAACAGTTCTCAAGATTTCAACAGTGTTTTGTTAAGCATACAGAAAAACAGTAAGTGACAAGTACCTATTTTATTAACCTTTCACTACCGACTATCCTTTTTGACTGGATGTTCTCTTCTACATTCTATGATCCAAAGTACAAGCTCCTATGCCATTGTATATCAATTTTTTCAAAGCAAAGTATCCCAATCAAGGGCCCAGTGCCCTTCTGGGCTTCAAATGTTACTTAGATTTCTGTTTTTATACATATATTTCACCTATATATTTTTATACATATTGCAGGTTCCCAATACCATTATTTATTCAGCATAATGATTCCTAACCCAAATCAAACATGTTATTAACTCTAACCATACATGGTTCCCTCAATCTAACGTTACAGAAGAGCAGGGACAGAGTTGGTGTTACAATACAGGAATATAGGAAATCTTCCACCTGCTGATAACCTCAAAGGTCCATGCAGATATAATCTCTGGAGAAGATGTAGGCAACTCTGAAGGACCTGAGAGTGCAAAAGTCATCTTCCATGGAAAACAACCTGGTCAGGGTGAAGGGTTCTGTCTGAATCAGCCTCTCCATTCTTAATGTAGAGAAGATGGACCAAACCAGGCCTGTGTGGAGAGCTGTTCCCAGGTGCCAATGGTTGATATACCAATCTAACTTGTGAAAGGGTCACAGGAAGCAGGGGCAGCCTCCATCTCATGGGAAGCTTGGAAGCAACTCTTAGGACAGATTGGTTGCCAAGGCAGTGAACTCATTCAGTTCCTGACGGAAGTGACCTCACCTCACTTCCTTGGTGATGGAACTCTGTGAACTTGTGATCCAGGAAGCCAGTCAAACATTGACAGCCCCAGTCAAAGTCTCAGTGGTTTTACTTTTTGAATTTCCCAAGGACAGAGTCAGTCTTTCTTGGTACCTATTGATGTTAGGATGGCCAAATGGCAGGAAAACTCTGAAGAGGGGCCTTTCCTGAGAAAACAGGTAGTGGCTCACTGCTGGCTCCTGACAACTTCAGAGACTTGGCAAAGGACACAAAATCTGAGACAGGACAGGCCATTTTGGGGGAACCTAGAATGGCCCACAGTCAGAGGACACTCCAAATAGTCACAACCTACTTGGAGGAAAGAGGTGCCTTTGTGGGTGTGGGTGTGGGTTTGTGGTTTTGGCTCATGTTCTGAGAAGAGGTAGGAAATGAGGTTTGTTTGGTTTGGGGGGAATTGTTTCTAGTAAGTCATTTGACAATGCTAGTGTTTCTGTGTCGCTGTATCCCACTGTGTCCGTGATTGTAGATATTAGAAAAGAGAAAGCATCAATGGATGTGTCCTGTCTTTTAGAAAGCTTACCAGCATTCATGCTGCCCAATTTATAAATAGAATGCAGCTTGCCATAATGATGGGCAACACCTACTATCTTCCTAAGTTCCTGTTTTCTTCCAGAAATCTGGTCACTCTCCATAATAGGCTTATGGTTTTGTATCCAAGATATGTACCACCTCCATGCTCTGTGACATGGCCATGTACTGAATACCTGAAGTGAATGGCGAGCATCTCAGAAAACTCACATACCAGTGTGACCTGTAAAGTCTCATTGGAGAAACCCTGCTTTGGGCCTTTTGCTTACCTATTGTTCTGTTTCCCTGAATGTCAGGAAGGTCTTTGCCTAAGGAAAACGCTTTGTGAAGTCTGAAGAAAACCTTTTTCAAATAAAAAAGAATGGGCATCAGCTGTGGCTCTTTGCTTAATTGCTTTGCAAAGAGATGTGTCTGAATCAGCGTCTTGGCCCTGTGTTAGGCTGTAGCTTAGATTCTCAGCAACTGATGGATCTAAAGAAAGATCCCATGTGTGCATCCAAAACCAAAATAGCAAAAGAGCAGTCATTGTGGATGAAGTCTTTCGCCTTCCTCTGTAAGGTTTCTGACATCAATCAAGTGAGAATAGGGATCCTTTAGGTCAAATGAGTTCTTCAATTCCCTGCAGAGGCTAGCACATAGGTGCTTGGGTTTTCTCATGACTCCAATTCACATAAAGAATCTAAACCCCACAGTCAGTAGGTCTCAAATTTGAGAAGTGGATCAGTATTAACGGCAGGCCTATTTGATCACTCCTGGTTCACAGGAAGGGTGTCCAGGTCACTCAGAATTTAGGTAAATGAGGGGCAAGAAAGCGTATTTTGGACACTGTCTTGGGCTGCATTCCTCATGGAAATCTACAGTCAGAGGTTATGATGAGTGTCTATATGGAAGAAGGTGAGGGCCATGTGGGAGTGTTTTGGTATTAATTGTGGTTATTTTTGTGGCAGTTGAAAGGGATGACTGAGTCCACCTGAGTTTGAACTCTGGTGTGATTCCCTTAGAGACTGAGTACAGGAACTGAACTTAGAGAAGTGTTGCCATGAATTGAGTTGGGATTTTAGAAGGCCAAGCATGAGAGTCACCCTTGGAAACTGAGATCTAGGCCCAGGGTGGCTTTCCAGAGACCACTGGGAATCTCAGGCTTGATATCACATGATTTTATTCTTAACGACTTGGCAGTCTTAGTTGAGAGTCAAAACACACATGGACGTTACATTGTAGACCTCAATGGGCCTGGATTTATGTGACCCTTTGGCCAATCTTTGGGAAACCTTGCCTGTGAGAGTTCTCCAGAACTTCATTTGAAATGAACTTCCACAACATTTAATGGTCCCTGAATGAATTGAAACCCACATGCTGCCAACTTCATCCTTGAAAAATTGCTAGATAAATACCATGAAATTTTTGAAATTCCCATGACCAGATGGCACTGGAGAAACTTTGGTTGTCCTGTTGCTGAACATGATTATGCAGGACAGTGACTTGATTGACTGAGTTTCATGAAAATGGTGTATAACAGAGATTCCAGGAAGTTGGACCCTGCTGAGAAGTGGGCCTAGTGCAGTGATGGGCAGGTGTGTGATAAAAAAACATCTGTGGTGGGGCCATGTGGATCTGCCATTGGCTTCCAATTGGCTTGTGACTGACATGATGCATCCAGCAGACGCTTCTATGTAAAGGTATCTTGTGATATGGAGAGGTTTCATGCCAATGTTCAGAATCCGGTTGCTATGGTCAAGGAGGCAAGCTATGTGGAATAGAAGCCTGGTTGGTACATTCTTCTGCAGACCCTGACTCACCACAGGTGACAGAACTCCCTCCAGCACTTTGTCCCAGGTGAATTCCTTGTAATTCGTGAAGCAAATACAAAACTCCCAGTGCAGCAGCAAGCAACACCAGGAAAACTGGAGGATGACCAAATGGCTTCAGAGTCCACAAGAGTAGACAATTAGCCCCCAGTGGCCACAGTTTACCTACAAACAGAAAATTAAATACAGCTTCCTCATGTTTATTGGAAAATAAGAAATCATGTATTCCAGGTCACATAGAAGCATACCCAGATTTGATGGTCTCACTACAAAGGAAGCTGAATCTCCTGACTACAACATATATTTCAAGTGCCCAACCTCAGAGGCAGTTCCTCAAGAAGTCTTTAGTCCAGCAGAGCTCCATGTTTGTGGAGTGTTTACCCTGTCCCTTACTTTTGGAATCTCCTCTACCACCTCCAAGTTTGTGAACTCGTGAGCATATTTGATTCCAGATATGTATTCACAGATTTTCTAACTCTTCTCCTCTAATTGTGTCTAACTTGGGGCCAAGGTAATCTCAAGGCATTGTTATGGATGAGAGTGGGAAGATACTTTGTAGCATATATTTGCATAAACATTGGAATCATTTTCCAAATTTTCATTCAAAATACTGAATCCCTGACACAAACCCATGCCAACTAGACTCTGACTACTAATTCTAATATGATGGAGAAAATTAACCCAAACAGAATAGAAATACAAGCAGTTCAGAGGAGGAATGGTGTATCATTGGAATTGCCTTTTGCATTATATAGGGTAGGAGTTATAAATCTAGTCAATTTTTTGTTGAAATGGTTCTCCATGTGTTTTTAAAGTTAACAAATATGTGAATTCCTGTCTACCTTTCTCTGTATCCTATTCAGCACATCTATTTTTATATGCACATATAGAATCCTACCTGGTACCACACGTACATTCTTGTGAGGTGGCTGACTTGGCAGACACAAATTGTGAGAAGAGATCACTCCTCCTAAACCCTGTTGAAACTGAAAATTCAAACTATTGATGAGCTTCCTAGTACAATAAAATTATACATGAATCCATGTTCAGTAAAACAAATTTATTTGGATCTGTGGATGACATATATTTCGTGGTGAATTTCAATTGGCATATATTGCTACTTTCTAATGTCTGTTTGTGTGCTTGCGTGTGTGTGTGTGTGTGTGTGTGTGTGTGTATGTTTATATATATATACACACACACTCTACAGATTTTTCAAAATATGAAATATGTGTGTCTTATTATACACTCCGTAAATTCATTCATATTCATGTATGTGGATTAATAATCAACTTTTCACAAGATTATTCTGAGAAATATTCATCCACCTGAACTACATATTTGATTCCTATTACTGAAAACTAACAGTAAATGGTGCATACAAATCCTAATATTTCTGCAGTAACTGACACAGTTTTATATCAATGCAAGTACATTCCTATGGGATGTGATGTGTATTTTGTCATTCATTTTTATTCAATACTGGTACATTTCTTTTTCTTCAGTTAATGCACATGATAGGATATATATTTAATCCACTAGTTCAGAAATTTATAGGCATTTTGTTTTACTTTTCATCACTTCCTAATTCAGAAAACATGTTTTCCACAGGGTTTCATGACTGGTCTTTTCATGAGACTTCTTTCACAAAATGCAAAGGTCACACTTATGTTTGTACCGAAGTCTAAATGGAAAGTGAGTATGGATTACTAAAAACATCTATGTCCAGGTTGCCTAATGCTATCAAATGTCAATTTTATTGGTGACTACATATTTGTTTCTTCCTAAGATTATATATTCAACCTCAACACTGTTGAAAATGCCTGATCCTATCACGTACTTTATACTTTGCCTGATTTCCTAATGTCTCTATTGATATATGGTTTCCTACATACTTTCCAGAGTTCATCAATGTGACTGGCTCTTCACATGTGTTGATATTTACATTCATTCTCTACCCGAAACCCTACTGTTATAGAACGTTTGGTTCAAATCCTATACTCACTCTGCTTTCTAAACCTATGAATATCTTCCTAATCCTACTGACTATCCTTCTGACTGGATGTTCTTTTTGACATTCAATCATCCAAGGTACAAGGTCCTATGCCATTGTATATCAATTTATCTGAGACATCTGTGCAGAATATAATTCAAAGCTGAGTATTTCAATCAAGGGCCCAATGCACTTCTGGGCGTCAAATCTTACCTAGATTTCTGTGTTCATACTTATATTTCACCTATATATTCTTGTAAATATCGCAGGTTCCCAAAACCATTATTCATTGCACAGAATGATTCCTAAGCCAAATCAAACTTGTTATTAACCCTAAGCATACACTGTTCCATCAATCTATCTTTACAGTAGAGCAGGGACAGAGTTGGTCTTACAATACAGGTATGTAGGGGATCTTCCACCTGCTGAAATCCTCAAAGGTCCATGCAGAAATGATCCCTGGAGAAGACTTAGGCAGCTATGAAGGACCTGAGAGCACAAAATCATCTTCCATGGCAAAAAAACCGGTCAGGATGAAGTATTGTGTCTGAATCAGTCGCTCTGTTCTTAATGTAGAGAAGATGGACAAAACCAGGCCTGTGTGGAGAGCTGTTCCATGGTGCCTGTGGTTGATATACCATTCTAACTTATGACTGAGTCAGAGAAAGTAGGGGCAGCCTCCATCTTATGGGACCCTTGTAAACAACTGTTAGGACAAAGTGGTTGCCAAGGTATTGACCTCATTCAGTTCCTGAAGGAAGTGACCTACCTCACTTCCTTGGTGATGGAACTCTCTGAACTTGGGATCCAGGAAGCCAGCCACCCAGAGCCAGTGCCAGTCCCATTCCCAGTGGGCACACTTGTTTGAATTTTCCAAGGACAGAGTCAGTCTTTCTTGGTACCTCCTGATGTGAGGATGAACAAATGCTAGGAGAACTCTGAAGAGGGGCCTTTCCTGAGGAAGCAGGTAGTGGCTCATTGCTGGCTCCTGACAACTTAACAGAGTTGGCAAAAGGGACCTGATCTGATAAAGGACAGGCCATTTTGGGGGAACATAGTATGGTCCACCAGTCAGAGGACACTCCTGATAGTCACAGACCTTGTTGTGGGAATGAGGTGTCTTAGTGGGTGTGGGTGTGAGTTCGTGGTTTTGTCTCATGTTCTGAGAATAGGTAGCAAAGGTTGTTTGTTTGGTTTGGAGTCGACTGTTTCTAGTAAGTCGTTTGAGAAGGCGAGTTTTTCTATGTCTGTGTATCCACTGTGTCCGTGGTTGTAGTTATTAGAAAAGCGAATACATCAATGGAGGTGTCCTGACTAGTAGGAAGCTTCCAGGCATTTATTCTGCCCTTTTTATGAATGGACTGCGGCTTGCCTTATGGATAGACAACACCTACTATCATCCTAAGTTCCTGTTCACCTCCTGATTTCTGGCCTCTCTCCAGAATAGGCTCATGGTTTTGTGTCCAAGATATGTACCACCTCCAAACTCTGTGACATAGCCATGTACTGGATAGCTGAAGAAAATGGGAACATCTCAGAAACCTCAGAGATCAGTGTAACCAGAAAAGTCTCAGTGGAGAAACCCTGCTTTGGGCAATTTGCTTACCTATGGTTCCCTTGCCCTGAATGTTAGGAATGTCTTTGCCTCAGGCCACCCGTTTGTGGAGCCTGAAGAAAACAGTTTTCAAATTGAAATGAATGGGCATCACCTGTGGCTCTTTGCTTAATTACTTTGGAAAGGGATGTGTCTGAATCAGCCTCTTGGCCCTGTGTGAGGTTGTGGCTTTGATTCTCAGAACCTGATAGATCTAAAGAAAAATCCCATGTGTGCATCCAAAACCAAAATTGCCAAAAGAGCAGTCATTGCTGATGAAGTCTTTCGCCTCCCTCTGTAAGTTTCCTGACCTCTATCAAGTGAGAATAGGGAAGATACACCAAGTCAATTGATGGCTCCTATTGGAAAAATTCTATCACTGATGACAGCATCAGCATAAGTACCCCAACACTGCCACAATTCGCTGCACCAGCAGATAGTTCACAATGCATACAAGTGAGTTCACAATGCATACAAGTGATACATAATCCAGGCAAGTTCTACAAGCAGTTCAGTGATGGCTATTGCAGAATCTGTAAATTGATTTTATCTTTGTCTTCACCGGCACTGGGATGAAGATAGGAATTCTGGCAATAATGGCTAAATAAAAAATTCTGTAACATTCCTGAAGGCACTAAAAGAAAACAATTTTCTTAACAATTTACGTTATCTTGAAGAGAATAATTAAATATAATGAAAAGGAAAAGTGAAAGTAAACAAACACGTCTGTTAACCTCCTATTTTTTCACATATTAAAACAATTCTGAACAGTTGTTTACCCAATTTAAATTAAACAATTTAATTCACGTGAATAAAAAAAAATGGATATATTATTTCATTAGCACTCATCATATGTGATATATGGACATACGCACATTCAAATATATAACACAAAACACAAGTGTGCACACATAATAAATACATACAACACATAATATAATAGTAAAGGCCTTATAACATTTTACATGTGAAATCATCATTGCAATGTTTAAAAACTCTACAGTCAAAAAATAGAACTGATAAGCAAAACATTAACCTAGGTCTGTATGAGCTCAAAAAAACAAAAGAGAACTTCATGATTTGAGAAAGGGCAATAATAAAATAGATATTGAAAAAAGCATCCCTGTTCTGTCGCAGATGTAAGGATAGCCAAACTGGAGTTTTGGATATCAGCTGTTATGGATTTGAGCCAAATCATCTTATTTTGGTCTATCGAAATCACTTCAGTTAATCTCTCTGGAATCCAAATCGGCTGCTGTTCTCCCTGTGGAAACACATAAACAGACCCCCGACTCCAGGCAATCACTGGGTCGGGATCTTAGTTAATCTCTCTGGAATCCAAATCGGCTGCTGTTCTTCCTGTGGAAACCCACAAACAGACCTCCAACTCCAGAAAATTAATGGGTCAGGACCTTTCCATTGTCCTGTTAGAATATCCTTCCAAAGTACCTCGGGCTTATACAAATTTTTTGGACACTTATGCCTTTCTGCAGCACTAAGTCCTGAAAATCCAAATTTAAAAAGTTTAGAGTAAAAAGGGTTATTTTAAGTTTATCTTTGGGGAATTTATATCCCTTCCCAATTCTGTCTTCTTACTTTAATGAGTACATTTTAATAGTGTGATGTGCTCTTTCAACTATGGCTTGTCCCTGTGGATTGTATGGGTTTCCTGATATATGAGTAATGCCAAATGATGAGCAAAATGGTTTAAAAGAGGTAGAAGTATAACCGGGGGCATTATCAGTTTTTAACTGCTTTGGAATGACCACAGTGGCAAAGTTTTGTAAGCAATGAGCTATAACATCTTTAGTTTTTTTCCCCCATGAAGGGAGCCCATCAAAAATCCAGAAGAAGTATCAACTGTAACATGCAAATATTTTAATTTTCCAAATTCTGGCAAGTGTGTGACATCCATCTGCCATATATGGTAAGGTATCAATCCTCTACGATTGACTCTAAGATTAAAATGTGGTAAAATGGTCACACAATTTTGACATTGTTTTATTATTTGTCTAGCTTGTTCCTTAGTTATTTTAAAATGCTTTTGTAAAGTATTATCATTGATAATGAACTTTTTAAGAAAATTTATAGCTTCTTCTAGTGTACAGAAAATATGTATTTATGTCATGTTTAGTTTTACCTGCTAAATCATTGCCCAAACTAAGGGCTCCAAGCAATCCTGTATGTGCCCAGATATGTCCTATTAAGAATGGATATTTTCTGTCCCAGATTAGACTTTGTATACTGGAAAGGAAAGAGAAAACAGTAGAGGAAGGGGAAATCCTACCAGCATCTTCAAGAGATACTATAGCATTAACTATATACTGACTATTGGAAAATAAATTAAACACAGAATCTTTAAACATCACAAAAGCTTATAATACTGCATTAAGCTCTACCTTTTGAGCTGATTTTTGGGGTGCTAAAAATGTAAAAATTTGATCAGGTGTAACTATTGCTGCTGTACCATTATTTGACCCATCAGTGAATATATTTGGAGCATTCATGATAGGAGTTTTCTTGTAATTTTTGGAAAAATTACAGGATGCAATGACCCAAAAGACAATAAAAGATTAGATGGTAAGTGGTTATCAAATAAAACATTAGATTTACACATGATTATTGCCCAAGTATTTAACTCATTAGCTAATTCATCAATTTGATTCATAGTGTATGGAGTAATAATTTTATTGGGAGAAATTCCAAACACTCCCTTTGCTGCTTTTATTCCTATGAGTATTAATTGTCCCTCAGCCTCAGGATACCTAGTAATAATAGTGTTAGAAGAATAAGATAAATGTATCCATAATAATGGACCTTCTTGCCAAAATACTCCTGTAGGAATATTTTTTGTTGGTAGCACAATAAATAATAAAGGCATTATTTTATCAAATCTATCCAAATGCATATTTCCCATATATGTTTCAATGATTTTTAATGCCTTTATTGCTTCAGGCGTTAACATTCTGGGTGAATTTGGATCAGATGGACCTTTTAGGATATCAAATATAGGTCCCAACTCTCCTGTTGGTATACCTAGATAAGGCCTTATCCAATTAATGTCTCCTAATAACTTCTGAAAGTCATTAATTGATTTGAGTTGATCTACTCGTATTTGAATTTTTGGTGGACTGACCATGGTTGAGGATAATAGAACTCCTAAATAATTAATTGGAAAATTTAATTGTATTTTATCAATTGATATCCCTAGATTATAATTTTTTAATTAGTTTGTAAGTGTGGCATAACATTCTAGCAATGGGTTTTTAACTTGTGTGCTAATAACACATCATCCATATTCTGAAATATTTGTAGTTCAGGATTTTGATTTCTAAGTGGCTGGATTACTTTGTTAACATAAATATGACAAATAGTTGGGCTGTTAGCCATCCCTTGAGGGAGTACTTTCCACTCATACCTCTGATCAGGACCTTCATGATTCAGTGCAGGGATAGTAAATGCAAAACTTGGACTATCCTCAAGAAGAATTGGAAATGAAAAAAAAAACAATCTTTAATATGTATAACTAAAACATACCAAGTTTTTGGCAAAGCAGACAATTGAGGAATCCTTGTTGAGCAGGTCCCAAAATAACCATCTCATTATTAATGGCTCTTAAATCATGCAATAATCTCCATTTACCAGATTTCTTTTTGATGACAGAAATGAAAGTATAATGGGGAGAAACAGAAGGTTGTATATGTTCTTCCGCTAATTGTTGTTTGACCAGGAACTGGGCTGCTTGTATCTTTTCTTTAGTCAGGGTCCACTGAAGAAGCCATACTGGTCTTTCTGATTTCCAAGTAATTTTTATTGTCTCAGTGGCCCTTTCTGAAAATCCAACCCATGTCTGTCTGTTGCTTGGTCTATTTGTATTGGCGCTGCTATACCTAGTTCTTGTTTTTCTAATCTTTTTCCTTTCCTAAAACCTTCTCTAGCCATAATAGTGGGTACATTTTGATTGATGTTATTTGTTAATGTCAAACCTAATTGATCTAGGACATCTCATCCCCATAAATTTACGGGAAGATTATCCAATACATATGGCTGTATAGTTCCTTCACATTCTTCAGGATCCTTCCAATCCAATACCATTGCACTTCTATGGGGATTAGTTGCCACTATTAGGTCTCAAAGTGTTTGAGTGTATTGTTGTAATGGCCAATGTTTTGGCCATTCTTGATGAGAGACAATGCTAACATCTGCACCTGTATCAAGTAGCCCATTAAATTCATGTCCTTGAATATTTAGTTTTAGCCTGGGGCGAGAATCTAAATTTAAAGAAAGCATAACCAAATCTACACCTGTGTAGCCTAATCCCTTGGAACCTCTTTCCACAGCACGACTGGAAAATTTATCATGCAGACTGAGTATTATTAGTAACTGTGCTATTCTATCTCCTGGTGAAATTACTGATATGTCCTTTGGAGAACTGGCTATAAATTTTATTTCACCTTCATAATCGGGATCAATTACCCAAGGACTTATCATAAGTCCTTTTAGATTAGAAGAGCTGCGTCCCAATAATAAGCCTACTGTTCCTTTGAGAAGAGGTCCTTTCACCATGTGTGAATGATTTGAACCCCCATCTCTACAGTTAGTACTGATCTGATGGAGGTGCAGATGTCTAACCCTGTGCTCCCTCTGATTTGTCTGATGAGGCGTCTGATGCACAATGTGTCCTGGGCACTACACTGATGGGGTTGCTGGGTTCCTCCAGTGCTCCATATATTTGTGGTTTTGGGCCCCAGAGCATTGGGCTCCCCTGTCCATTTTTTGGCAATGGAGCCCGGTGCCTTTCTCCATGATATCATGGATAAACAGCTAGTCCTTGTTCGTTTTTGATAATGAAGTACCCTCTATGGTGGTTTGAGAACGGCATTCATTAGCCCAATGTCTCCCTCTATGGCATCGTGGGCAAATACCCAGTATTCTACTCCTTTGGTACCTATTTTTGTTAAACCCTCTTCCTATGGAGCAATTCCTTTTAAAATGTCCTGTTTGTTCACAATTGTAGCATGTTCCTGGCCTTGCATCTAAAGCCTGTTTAATGCAGCTGCCACAAATTGCCCTTGTTCATTGATGTCTCTGGCATCTAAAGCCTGTTTTACTGCAGCTGCCATGACTTCCTCTTATTCATTAATGTCTTTACATAATTTAATATATGTGTTTAAATCTTCATGTTTCCATGGTCTAGTGATATCTCTGCACCTACGATTCGCTTGGTCATAAGCCAGTTTTTTATTAATGGCATTGCTTGTTCTGTATTCCCCAAAACTCTGGTAGCTGTTTGAATAAGCCTATCTACAAATTCAGTGTAAGATTCATTAGCTCCTTGTATTACCTTAGATAATTGACCTTGTAAACCTCCATGTCCTTGTAAAGTCTTCCATGCCCTAACCGCCTCTGCAGCAATTTGTGCGTATACGCCAGGATCATATGCAATTTGTTGCTGCTGGTCCTCATAAGGTCCCTTTCCTAACAACATATCTAGATTTCTCTGAGGATAACCAGCTTCTGCATTTCACCTAGCCGTCTCCTTGCAAAATTCCTCATTGGCAACCTTCCATAAAAGGTATTGACCTCCATTTAGCCCAGCTTTACACATATTAGCCCAATCTACTGGCATCATATTCAAGTTGTTAATGGATTCGACCAAGCTTACAATGAAGGGTACTTGAGGACCATAGGTTGTTACAGCCCTTTTTGGTGCTTCACTATTTTGAAATTTAAAGCATGGTGAATTTGCTGCCCTCCTACCTCAAATACAGGGCATGTTAATACTTGAGATCCTGTCTCAGGAACCGAACTATCAACTGCGGGGTTTGGTGGCCTCCTAGCATATGGAGGTGGCCTTGTTATTTGGACATTTACATACTCTGGTGATAGAAAGGTGTTAGTAACAGTCTCCTGTAGAGGAGGCGCTGTTGGTTGGACACTTACGCCCTCTAGTTATTGAAAGTTGTTAGTAGCAGTCTCCTTTTGTAACTTTGCCCCTGATGGCTTTTTCTGACCTAAGCTTTGTTCCTCTATCTTTGTCTGATCTGAAGTCTTTGGACTAAGCAAACCAGATATAAACGTCCTCAATGGCAATGTGCCAACTGTCAGAGTCCCTGGGCTGTTCTTTTCCCCCCTTTTAAATCTTCACCATGATGGTTCCATTATGGTATATTTAACAACTCCTTAAAAATCCATGGGCTACATTTTTGTATTGTATCAACGTATGCCCTGACTGTTCTTGACTTTACTGAGGTGCCTCCTTCCTCTAACAATTTACTTAACACTCTTTCAGTTTGTTTTTTTACTAATTTCTGATCCTGTATTTCTACTATAATACAACCCAACAAGACGATGCCAAACAAAACCGAGACAGAATAAAATAAAAAGGGAACAACAAAAGTCATTATAGCCTTTATATCCTACTGACATGTGCATCCGTCCTTTCTCCCTATCTGTTCCTCAGAAGTAAATAATTTTTTTCTCAGATGTGAGCGGTTTTTCATCCATCTCACTCATCTCCATGGACAGGCAACAAAAGTGAAGCAAAACAAAAGAGGAATCTTAAAATGGCTACCGATCCTCTCGCCCTTCCCTCAGGGGCTAGCAGTTTACCTTATCACTTACCCTCAGTGGCTCCCCGTGCGAGCCACCAAATGCTGCAGTCTGGCTGGGCACGATTCAAGAGCGACTTTTCAAAAGAAACAAAGTTTATTTTTAGAACCACACACGCCAAGCAAAACAGCTCCTTAGGAAAAACCCTCAGAGCCCAACTGCCACCACTGGCTTCCTTGCAAAGTTTCTGTCACACCCACAAGCCTCTCCACCTCCCACAATCCTCCTGCTCTTGAGGCCATATGGCTGGGTCAGGTGGGTGGAGCCAAAAAAGTCCCACAATGAGCAGCTCTGTGGTCTGAAAGGGCAGGGAAACTGCCCAATGTGCATCATGGCAGAGGAGCCAATCAGCTTGATGTTGCTGGGGCTGCTGTGAGCCAATCATCAGCTGGCAGTCGGAAAGAGCAGGGAAAAAGCTCAATGAGCATCTCCATTGTGCATCACCACAGAGGAGCCAATCAGCTAGATGTTGCTGGGGCCGCTGTGAGCCAATAATCATCTCACAGGGGAATGTTGCTGGTAACTGGAAGTTTGATGGGGCCCCTTAAGCTGTGGCTCTCAACAAATTGGTGTCTCCTTTCTCTGTAGACTATTCAGCACATGTATTTTTATATGCACATATAGAATCCTACCTGTTATCAAACGTACATTTTTGTGAGGTTGCTGACTAGGCATATACAAGTTATGAGAAGAGATCACTCCTCTTAAACACTGTTGGAATTGAGAATTCAACCTATGGGTGAGCTTGTTATTAGAACAACATTATATATAGATCCATTTTCAGTGAAATCAATATTTTTGCACCTGTGGATGTTACATATTTCATGATGAATTTCAATTGGCAAATATATTGCTAGATTAAATGTCTGTCTCTGTGTGTGTGTGTGTGTGTGTGTGTGTGTGTGTGTATATATATTTATTTATATATATATATATATATATATATATATATATATATATACTCTCCAAATTTTTCAAAATATGAAATATATTAATCTTATTATACACTCCTTAAAATCATTCATATTTATGTATGTGGATTTATGATCAACTTTTCACAAGATTATTCTCAGAAATATTCATCCAACTTTAATACAGATTTGTTTCCTAGTACTGAAGACTAACTTCAGTGAATGGTGCACACAAATCCTAATATTTCTACAGTAAAACCAAGTTCAACATCAATGCAAGCATTTTCCTATGGGACATGATGTGTATTTTGCGGTTCATTTTTATTAAACAGTGGTACATTACTATTTCTTCAGTTTATGCACATCATATGATATATTTTTCATCCACAGGTTCACAAATTTATAGGCATTTTTTTTCAATTTCAATCACCTCCTGCTTCAGAACACATATATTCCTCCAGTGTTCTTGACTGGTCTTGTCATGAGACTTCTTTCCAAACACATTGTTTTTGATTTTCATAATCATATTTGAAGCAAAACTCACACACTCTTCATGATAAACCATAACCCTAATATTACCGTTAGATGTATACCTGGTTGTAGTGAATGTATGAATATCAGTTTAAGATTTCCAGTATATTTTCAGATATCAAATCAATCCACTATTTAAAGTTGGAACCAGTTATATTATTTATTCACAGTATCGTCTATTCATACATTATTTCTATATCCATTGACACAGGGTACTCCACTTTGTTCCCCCAATATCTATACGTCTTCAAAATATTGCTCCCAGTAATGGTGGAAGAAATGCTCATGTCACCTGATCTACATATAAATTTTAACACAGTAATATTCTGGACACAGAAAGCAAAAGTCACTCTTATGATTGTAGCAAAGCCTAAAAGGAAAGTGAGCATGGATTACTAAAAATATCCATGTCCCGGTTGCTTAATGCTCTAAAATGTAAATCCTATTGATAAATCCTATGTATTTGTTTCTTTCTAAGATTATATATTCAAACTCAACCCTGTTGAAAATGTCTAATCCTATCCCTCACTTTATACATTGCCTGATTTGTTAATGTCTCTATTGATATCTGCTTTCCTACATATTTTCCCCATTTCATCATTGTGTCTGACTCTTCACATGTGCTGATATTTACATTCACTCTCTTATTGAAAACCAATTGCTAAAGAACGTTTGGTCCAAATCCTATACTCATTGTTGTTTCTAAACCTAGAGACTATCGTCCTAAACCTACGGACTTTCCCTTTGTGACTGGATGTTCTCTTCAACTTTCAATCATCCAAGGTACAAGGTCCTATGTCATTGTATATCGATTTATCTGAGACATCTGTGCAGAACATAATTCAAAGCTAAGTAACCCACTCAAGGGCCCAATGCCCATCTGAGCTTCAAATCTTGCCTAGATTTCTGTTTTCATACTTTTATTTTACCTATATATTCTTGTAATTATTGCAGATTCCCAGTACAAATATTCATCCTGCAGAATGATTCCTAACCCAAATCGAACGTGTTATTAACCCTAACCATACACTGTTCCCTCAATCTAACTTTACAGAAGAGCAGGGACAGTGTGACCAGGAAAGTCTCAGTGCAGAAACCCTGCTTTGGGCCTTTTGCTTACCTATTTTTCTGTTGCCCTGAATGTCAGGAAGTTCTTTACCTCAGGCCAACCCTTTGTAAAGCCTGAAGAAAACAGTTTTCAAATGGAAATGAATGGGCATCACCTATGGCTCTTTGCTAAATTTCTTTGGAAAGGGATGTGTCTGAATCAGCCTCTTGGCCCTGTGTGAGGCTGTGACTTAGATTCTCAGCACCTGATGGATCTAAAGAAAGATCCCATGTGTGCATCCAAAACCAAAATGGCAAAAAGTTCAGTCATTTTGGATGAAGTATCTTCCCTTCCTCTGTTAGATTCCTGACCTCCATCAATTGAGAATAGGGATCCTTTGGGTCATATGAGTTCTTCAATCCCTGAAGAGGTGCTTGGGTTTCTCATGATTCCAATTCACATAAAGAATCTGTACCTATCAATCAGAAGTAGTCAGTCAATATTGCTCCCAGAAATGGTGGAAGAAATACTCATGTCACCTGATCTACATATACATTTATTCACAGAAATATTCTGGACACTAAATTCAAAGTTCACATTTATGATTGTACCAAAGCCAAAATGGAAAATTAACATGGATTACTAAAATCATCCATGTCCAAGATTACTTATGCTCTCAAATGTCAATCCTATTGATGACTACATATTTGTTTCTTCCTAAGATTGCATATTCAAACTCAACCCTGATTTCATAATGTCTCTATTGATATCTGCTTACCTACATATTTTTCCCACTTCATCATTGTGACAGACTCTTCACATGTGCTGACATTTAAATTCATTTTCTATCCGAAACCCTGTTGCTAAAGAAATTTTGTTCCAAATCATACACTCACCCTTCTTCCTATACCTACCTACTATCTTCCTATTCCTACTGACTATCCCTTTTTGACCGGATGTTCGCTTCTACATTCAATCATCCAAGGTACAATGTCCTATGCCATTGTATATCAATTTATCTGAGACATCTGTGCAGAATGTAATTCAATGCTCAGTATCACAATCAAGGGCCCAATGCACTTCTGGGCTTCCAATCTTACTTGGATTTCTATTTTCATACACACAGTTCACCTCTATATTCTTATAAATTTTGCAGGTTGCCAATACCATTATTCATCCAGAAAATGATTCCTAATCCAAATTGAACCTGTTATTAACCCTAAACATACAGTGTTCCCTCAATCTTACTTTACAGAAGAGCAGGGACAGAGGTGGTCTTATAATACTGAAATGTAGGGATCCTCTACCTGCTGAGAACTTCAAAGGTCCATGCTGAAAGTATCCCTGGAGAATATGTAGGCAGCTATGAAGGACCTGAGAGACCACAAGTCATCTTCAATGGCAAACAACCTGGTCAGGATGTAGGGTTGTGTCTTAATCAGCTTCTCTCTTCTTAATGTAGAGAAGATGGACCAAATCAGGCCTGTATGGAGAGCTGTTCCCGGGTGCCAATGGTTGATATACCATTTTAACTTGTGAAATTGTCACATTAAGTAGGGGAAGCCTCCATCTCATGGGAACCTTGGAAGCAACTGTTAGGACAAAGTGGTTGCCAAGTCAGTGACCTCATTCAGATCCTGAAGGAAGTGACCTCACCTCACTTCCTCGGTGATGGAAATTGGCATCCAGGAAGCCAGGCACACAGAGCCAGTCCCAGTCCCACTCCCAGTGGTGTCACTAGTTTTGAATTACCAAGGACAGAGTCAGCCTATCTTGGTACCTACAGATGTGAGAATGGCCATATGCCAGGAAAGCTCTGAAGAGGAGGCTTGTATGAGAAAACAGATAGTGGCTCACCACTGGCTTCTGACAAGTCTCAGTGAAGAAACCCTGCTTTGGTACTTTTAATTACCTATTGTTCTGTTGCTCTGAATGTCAGGAAGTTTTTTGCCTCAGGCCACCCCTTTGGGAAGCCTGAAGAAAAGAGTTTTCAAATGGAAATGAATGGGCATCATCTGTGGCTCCTTGCTTAATTGCTTTGGAAAGGGATGTGTCTGAATCAGCCTCTTGGCCCTGTGTGAGGCTATGGCTTAGATTCTTAGCACCTGATGGATCTAAAGAAGGATCCCACGTTTGCATCCAAAACCAAAAGAGCCAAAAGAGCAGTCATTGTGGATGAAGTCTCTCACCTTCCTCTGTAAGGTTCCTGATGTCCATCTATGAGAATAGGGATCCTTTGGGTCAAATGAGTTCTTCAAAGCCCTGCAGAGACTAGATCATACGTTCATAGGTTTCTCATGACTCCAATTAACATAAAGAATCTAAACCCCACATTCATTAGGCCTCAAAATGGAGAATCAGAGCAGTATTAAGGGCAGGCCTCTTTGATCACTCCTGGTTCACTAGAAGGGTTTCCCAGCCACATTGACTTTAGGCAAATGTGGGCAAGGGACCTTATTTTGGATACTGTCCTTGGCTGTGCCCCTCATGAAAAACTACAGCCTGAGGTTATGATGAGTGTCGATATGAAAGAAGATGAGGGCCATGTGGAAGTGTTTTGGTTTTAATTGTGGTCATTTTTGTGGCTGTTGGAAAAGATGATGGGTCCACCTGGTCTTGAACACTGGTGTGATTCCCCTTAGAGACTGAGTTTTGGAATGGACCTCAAAGAAGTATTGCCATGTATTGTGTTGGGATTTTAGGATGCCACACATGAGAGTTGCCCTTGGAAACTGAGATCTAGGCCCAGGGTGGCTTTCCACAGAGCACTGGGAATCTCAGGAAGAATATCACATAATTTTATTCTTAAAGAATTGGCAGCCATAGTTGCAAGTCAAAACACACATGGACCACACATTGTAGACCTCAAACGCCTGGCTTTATGTGACCTTTTTGCCTGTCTTTGGGAAGCCTTGCCTGTTAGAATTCTCCAGAATTTTCAATGAAATGAGCTTCCTCTCCATTTAATGGTTCCTGAATGAATTGAAACCCACAGTGCCTCCAACTTCATCCTTGAAAAATGTCTGATAATTACCATGAAATTTTTGAAATTCCCATGACCACTTCGCACTGTAGAATCTTTGGATGTTCTATTGATGATCACGAGTATACCAGACAGTGCCTGTTTGATTGGGTTTCATGAAAATGGTGTAGAACAGAGATGGCAGTAATTTGGACCCTGCTGAGTAGTCGGCCTAGAGAAGTGGTGTGAAGGTGTGTGTTAAAACATTTGTTTGGGTGATTTGGATCTGCCATTGGCTTTCAAATGGTTTGTGACTGACATGGTGCAGCCCCCAGACCCTTGTATGTAAAGGTATGTTGTTATATGGAGAGGTTTCAGTGCAATGTTTAGAATCAGATTGCTATGGTGAAGGGGGCAAGCTATGTGGGATAGAAGCCTGGTTGGTGCATTCTCCCGCAGACCCTTACCCATCACATGTGACAGAACTCCCTCCAGTACTGTGTCCCAGTTGAACTCTTCGTATTTCATGAAGCAAATACCAAACTCCCAGTGCAGCTGCAAGAAACACAACAAAATTGGAGGATGAGCAAATGGCTTCCAAACTGGAAGACACTTAGCACTCAGAGACAACAGTTTACCTACAAAGAGAGAATTCAGCACTGCTGCCTCATGTCCTTTGGAAAATAAGAAACCATGTCCTCCAGGTCACATACATGCAGACCCAGCTTGATGGTCTCACTACAAAGGGAGCTAAAGCTCCTGACAACAACATATATTTCAAGTGCCCAACCTCAGAGGCAGTTTCTCAAAAAGTCTTTAGTCTAGCAGAGCTCCATGTTTGTGGAGTTTTACCCTCTCCCTTACATTTGGAAACTCCTCTACCACCTCCAAGGTTGTGAACTCCTGAGCATTTTCCATTCTTGATGTGTATTCACAGATTTTCTTACTCTTCTCCTCTAATTGTGTCTTACTTGGGGTGAAGGTAATGTCAAGGCATTGTTCTGGATGAGAGTGGGAAGATTTTTGGGTAGCACATATTTGCATACACATTGGATTCTTTCTCCAATTTTCCATTTGAAATACTGAATCCCTGACTGTAAGGGGTAGAAGAAATTCTCCTTCAAAGAATAGCCTGACACTTACAAGAAACAGCCCCAGGGAGACATCCTGTCTGGGAGACATCCTGTAGTCATCTGTGTTCCTGAGACATCCTGTGGCCATCTGTCTTCCTGAAATATCCTGAGGTTATCTCACCTTGTGAAGACATCCAGGAACTGCTGATAAGAGAGCTTTCAAATCTCCAGCATATAAATTCCTCTGTGTGAACAATAAAAGTTTGCAGCTTGATCAGAACTTTTGTCTTGCTGTCATCTCTCGTGTCTCTTGTCCCTTCATTCCTCCCCATCTAGGTTTGCTACCCACGTTGATGTGTCCTGCAGGCCAGGACAACTGGCGCCCAACGACTGGGGCTCAAGCCTTTGACTGAGGGGGAACCCTGTCCTCCTGGAAGATTTGGAGAAGTGGAGGTCGCGATTGCCTCAGCAGACACCACTGAGAGACAGATCCAGAAGGAGAGTGGGGATGACGCACAGTGAGTGACCCACCATGGGACAAGCAGTTTCGTCACATGATTTGTTTTTGTCAGGCCACAAGGAATCCTTAAATACATGGGGGGCACGTGTTAAGAAAAATGACTTAATATTTTTCTTTTCATACATCGAAGAATTTTTTCCATGGTTTCCCCTTGAAGGTACCATTGATGGTAAAAGATGGCTTAGAGTAGGAGACATTTTAAAAGATTATTATGAATCCTTTGGCCCAGAAAAAGTGCCTGTTCCTACCTTTTCTTTCTGGAAATAAATTAGTGAAATTCTTAAAAGTTCACCCTTTGACAATGGTACCTTAATACTTGTCAGGATTGGGGAAGAGACTATGCAAAAGACCTCTCATCCCTTCTCGGCATGCCCATCAGTTAGTATAGACATAGACCCTTCTTAGTCTCCCCAGGACCCTGGGACCTTCCTGATCTTCCTCAAAATCCCACCCTAATGAATAAGGCTCCAATGGTTTCCAACCGCCTTTATGCAGTTTTAAATCCCAGAGAAACATTGACCCCTGGGGAGGAGGCTACCTTGGAGAAGGAAGCAGCTCGCTACCATTCAGAAGACTCTCCACCTCTCAGGACCCTGCCACAGACTATAGGACTTACACATTCCCCTCCCTCCTATATCCCTCCTGCCTTTTGTGCTCTGGCCCTTCAGGGGCCAAATGTCCCCCCAGATATTTTTTCCCCACTTCCCTTGCCTAACCTGGCTCCCTTGAGAGAGTCTCTCCAACATGGACGGGAACAGATCCAATTTTTAAAAGAATAAAGATCCCTTGACTCTGAGCTCTCTTCATTAGCCTTAGGAATGGAGTCAACACAAGCTGGCCCACAGTGGTCTAATACAAAGGCGAAGCCACTCCATCAGCCTGTGCTCGCCTTCCAGTCACCACCAGTCAGATAGATAAGCCTGCCCAGGCTGAGGTCAAAGACTTAGAAGAGGAAAAAGAGGAGGAAGCGGGGGAAATGGATCAAGGAGATCAGGACTTAGAAGATGAGGAGTTCACCCCTAGGCAGGAAGGAACCCAGAGTGTCTACAAAATTTTAGCCTCCATTTTCTTGAAAAACTTAAAAAGGCTTGTGCTCACTATGGCCCCACTGTGCCCTATACGTTGGCTTTATTAGAAAGCTGCAGCACACAATTTCTTACTCCCAATGATTGGAAATTTTTAGACCTAGCTGCCCTCAGTGCCAGAGACTTCCTGCTATGGAATGCAGATTTCAAAGAGCCCTGTCAGAAACTACTCAAAAAAAATTAACAAAGGGCTCCTCTAAATCCTGGACTTATGTTAAGCTAGTGGGCAATGCAACTTTTGACACTAAAACTAAACGGGCACGTTTCCCTGCTGGACTTTTTGCGCAGATTTAGATGGCTGGCTTAGTTGCTTGGAGACGCCTCCCTGAAAGGGCCTCGGCTATCACTTCCCTGGCAAGAACTCGACAAGGGCCCGACGAGCCTTATAGCGACTTTGTTCCCCGGCTTTACCTATCTGTGGAATGCTTGCTTGGACCAAGCGAAAGCGAAAGCACCTTTGTAAAACATCTTGCCTTTGAAAATGTCAACCCGGCATGTCAGGATGTTCTTCGACATCATAAGGATAAAGGGAAACTTTCTGACTTTATTAGAATCTGTGCAGGCGTGGGTGCAGCCCATGCCATGGGTCTCAAATTAGTGCCGCATTTACCAAGGCCTTTTACACTACTGGCTCAAGTACTTGCTTTACTTGTAAACAACCATGCCATTTTGCACGCAGGTGTCCGACAGGCAAACAAAGAGTAAGAATAGTGTCTCCTCAAACTGGAGCTAAACCGACCCCAGCTACACTTTGTCCTTGATATGGTAAAGGTCATCACTGGGCCAGTGAGTGTAGATCAATGACAAATGCCCTCAGACAGCCTATTTCTTCCTACTTCTCAGGAAACTCCCTGGGGCAATGAGGTTTGTTCCCTCCCAAACTCCCAACCTACCTCAAAATCCTTCTCCACAATTGGCTCCCTCCAACTACCCAGTCCAGGCAGTGCAGGATTGGACCTCTGTGCCACCACTGATACAATATTAGACTCAATGCAAGGGCCCCAGATAATACCAACTGGAATTATGGGTGCCCCTCCATCTCATATGTGTGCCCTTATTCTTGGAAGAGCCTCTACTACCTTACAAGGTGTTCAGGTCTTCCCTGGCATTAATGATAATGATTTCACTGGAGAAATAAAAATACTGGCCACAGTTATTAATAGAGTTGCGGCCATCCCAGGAGGAAAAAGTCTTGCACAATTAATACTTCTTCCCTTAGATTAAGGGGCATTTCCACCTCCCAAACCTACTGTGGGGGACTGCCTCCTTGGGCTCCTCTGAGGTATATTGGGTTCATCCCATTTCTCATATTAGACACACCCTTACCTTACTTATTGAAAGAAAGGAATACCAAGCAATTGTAGTTACTGGAGCTGATGCGACAATTATTTCTCAAAAATACTGGCGATCAGGTTGGCCCCTCACCCCATCCTTGACTGACCTTAAAGGGATAGGAAAGTCAAAAAATCCTCTGGTCAGCTCTACTGCTCTTAGCTGGACTGATAAAGAGCGTAATAAGGGAACTGTCACTTCTTTCGTTGTTCCTGACCTCCCTGTTTACCTATGGGCTGGAGATATTTTGAGTCAAATAGAAGTTATTCTTGCCAGTCCCAATTCCATGGTGACTCATCAAATGCTCCGTATGAATTTTGTCCCTGGTACAGGCCTTGGGAGGCTGAGACAAGGACTGGTGGAGCCTATACAACCCATAAAAAAAATACATATGGACTTGGATATTTGGATTTTTAGTGTCGGTTCCTGACCCTCCTGTTCCCATGGAGATAAAATTATTTGGGAGACTCAGACTCTTGTGTGGGTGGATCAGTGGCCCCTTACCCAAGAAAATTTGGAGGCTGCCTCCATGTTAGTGAAGGAACAGCTGGCAGCCCGCCATGTAGAGCCCTCAACCTCACCATCGTACACTCCTATTTTTGTTATCAAGAAAAAATCAGGCAAGTGGCGCCTTTTACAAGATTTGTGTGCCATTAATAAAGTTATACTCCCGATGGGAGCACTACAGCCAGACATTCCCACACCAGTGGCTATTTCCAAAAACTATTGTAAAATGGTTATGGACTTAAAAGATTGCTTTTTTTACCATTCCTTTGCATCCTGTGGATAGACCCTATTTTGCCTTTAGTCTTTCTTGCATTAATATTCAGGGCCCTATGCAGAGACTTCAATGGAAGGTTCTTCCCCAAGGTATGGCCAACATCCGTACTCTTTGCCAAAAATACGTTGCTCAAGAAGTAGACCCTGTGAGAGAGCGAGGGCCACAAATTTATATTTTACATTACATGGATGATTTGTTAATTGCTGCACCTAATACCCATGATCTTAATAATTGTTACTTGGACTTTTACAAAATCCTCACTACCTTGGGACTACAGATAGCTCCTAATAAGGTTCAAACACAGGACTCTTATAAAAGTTTGGGCCTTAAAATTCTACAGAAATCAGATCCAAATTTCTAAAATACAACTACGTGTGGACCATCTTCACACCCTTAAAGATTTTCAGAAATTACTGAGGCATATTCAATGGCTAATAACATATTTAAAATTATGCACTTGTGTACTTTTGACCCTTAATGATATTTTGAGAGGTAATTCCCACCCCTCCTCCCCTCAAAATCTTACTCCCAAGGCATGACAGGCATTAAACCAAGTCACAGAAGCCATTGCCCAACAATTTGTTACACAAATTTCTTATAACCTTCCTCTGGTTCTGGTTATTTTACACACTCCTCATACACCCACAGGAATATTTTGGCAGCGAGATCCACATTTTAAAAATAAAGACTGCCCCTTGTTTTGGGTCCATTTACCCACCACATCCTCGAAGGTTATTACTGTTTATCTTGCTCAGGTAGCTTCTATTATTTTTAAAGGTCATTTGATTTCTCTACAACATTTTGGCAAAGACCCTGATAATATTTTTATTCCATATACTAAGGACCAAACCCAATTTTTACTAGAGACAAGGGATGAATGAGGTATTTCCCTATCAGGCTTTCGGGAACAATTGATCACCACCTCCCCAATGACCCCCCTTTACATTTTGTCCAGTTACATCCATTTACTTTTCCTGAAATTACTCAAAATGCTCCCATTCCTCAAGCCCTTACTGTCTTTACAGACGGTTCCTGTAATGGCCGAGCGGTCTTTGTTGTCAATAACCAGCCTACCACCTTTGATACTGTCTATCAGTCACCACAGTTTGTGGAATTGTTTGACATAACACAAGTTTTTATAACATTTTTATAATCCTGTTAATATTTATAAAGACAGTGGCTACATTGCTCATTCTGTGCACCTGCTGGTGATTTCACCCCCCATTAAGGCTTCTAACAATGCGGCCTTTCTGTTTCACCAGCTTCAGCAGCTAATTCAGGTCAGACAACACCCATTTTTCTTAGGACACATAAGGGCACACTCTGATCTTTCCAGCCCTCTAATTCAAGGTAATGCTCAAGCTGATGCAGCAACTCGTTTCATCTTTCCAATTTTTGTTGGCTCCATTCAAAAGGCCACGGAGTTACACAATCTACACCATTTAAATTTCCAGAGCCTTTGATTACTTTGTAAAATTACCAGGCAACAGGCACGAGAAATAGTAAAAGCATGCCCTAGTTGCGCTGTCTCCCTCCCCATTCAACACTTGGGAGTTAACCCCCGAGGATTACTGCCCGATCAGTTTTGGCAAATGGATGTTACTCATTTTCTTGAATTTGTAATAGCCAAATATATATACACATTTCTGTAGATACCTTCAGCGGCTTTATTTTTGCATCACCACATTCTGGAGAGGCTACCAAAGATGTCCTTTCTCATCTTGTTTCACCCTTTTCTGTTATGGGTACACCAATACATATTAAAACAGATATTTATCCTACATATACCATTGCCAAGTTTAAACAGTTTTGTGCTACCTTGCAAATTTGTCATACTCCTGGAATTCCATACAACCCTCAGGGCCAAGGCATTGTGGAACTTGCCCACCTTACCTTAAAAACTTGGCTAACCCTCCTTAAGGCTTCCTCCCTTGTATTTACCACACCCAGGCATCGCCTTAACAATGCATTATTTGCCCTTATTTTTCTTACCCTAGACAATGAAGGCCATTCGGCAGCAGACAGACACTGCCATCCCTCGTCCAATTCTGTTCGCCCACCTGTTATGTGACACAATCCCCTTACAAATAAATAAAAAGGCCCAGATCCTGTCCTCATCTGGGGAGGAGGCTCAGCTTATGTTTTGGACCAAGATCAAACAGCCCCAAGATGGTTACCAGAACTCCTGGTTAAACAGGTTAATGACTTACCTCAAAACAGGGACAGAGGGACTCCTAATGAGGACAAAATTTCTTCTTTTTCAGATGCAGCCAACAATCTGCCAGCCTTGGAATAACAGTTCCTGTGGGCACAGGTACACTGGCTTAGGCACGTCTATTCACTCTTACCATCGCCTGTCTCAACAAATTATAAACTCTATCAGTAACAACTGATAAAAACTCTATCATGAACCATTAAATATTTGCAGGACCAAATAGACTCCCTGGCAGAAGTGTTCCTTCAAAAAAGACGAGGCTTAAATTTGCTGACAGCTAACCAGGGAGGTATTTGCTTGGCCTTAGGGGAATGATGCTGCATTTATGCCAATAATTCTGGCATAGTATGCACTAAAATTAAGCAGCTTCAAGAAGATCTAGAAAAGAGACGAAGGGAAATATTTGAAAATCCCCTCTGGACTGGGCTTAATGGATTTCTGCCCTATCTTCTTCCCCTATTAGGCCCTTTGTTGGGTTTACTTTTAATGGTGTCCCTAGGACCCTGCATTATAAACAGGCTGTTACAATTTATTAAAGAACAGATTAATATTTTGGCCTCTAAGCCCCTACAGGTCCACTATCATCGCCTGGATATGGAAGACCGTGCTGCCAACATTTAAAAGGATGTTCTACCCTCCTCACAAGCTTATTTCTTAAGGTTACATGCCCACAGATCTCGCTTTCTTATATAAAACTCTAAGTAACAGCTCTGACCAACCATCTTCTGCCCTTGCCATAAGGGTTCGTCCTCCATGGGCCCCTCTGTTTGGGGGAGGACGCACCCATGGAGTGAGGACGTTAGGCCATAATAACAGAGGGTGCAGGAAGGACTGCAGGAGGATGGATCCATGGTTCCCAAAACCCAAGTCTTCTGAGTGACACGCTCTGGTGCATGGCAGTTGGCATGCTTCCCCCTCAAAGCCGTCTCCTTAAAAAACATGCCTAGGCCACCACGAAATCTCCTAGTAAACATGCTCGATCAGATCAGGAGATATTCTAAGGCCTGTTAGAGAAACAGAGCCTCTATTACCCCCTAAAACATTGGCCTGTAAGGTATGGTCAAATATTTTATATAAGAAAGGGGGAAGATGTCAGGGGCTAGAAGGAAGTTCTCCTTCAAAGAATAGCCTGACACTTACAAGAAATAGACCCCTGCGAGATTTCCTGCCTGGGAGACATCCCGCAGCCATCTATCACCCTGAGACATCCTGCGACTATCCGTCTTCCTAAAATATCCTGAGGTTATCTCACCCTGTGAAGAAATCCAGCAACTGCCGATAAGAGAGCTTTCTCATCCGCAGCATATAAATACACTGTGAGAACTATAAAAGTTTTCAGCATGATCAGAACTATTGTCTTGCTGTCTTCTCTCATCACTCTTGTCCCTTCATTCCTCCCCAACAAGGTTCAACGCCCACGTTGAAGTGTCCAGCCGGCCCGGACACCTGACACTAAACCATAACCTACTAGACTCTGACTACTAATCCTAATATGATGGAGAAAAATAATCCAAACAGAATGGAAATACAAGCAGTACAGAGGAGGCATGGTGTATAGTTGGACTTGCCTTTTGAATGATATAGGGTAGGTGTTATAAATCTAGCTAATTTTTAACTGAAATAATTCTCCACATGTTTTTAAAGTTAACAAATATGTGAATACCTGTCTCCCTTTCTCTGTAGCCAATTAAGCACATGTATTTTTATATGCACATATAGAATCTTACCTGGTATCACACGTATATTCTTCTGAGGTGTCTGACTTGGCAAATACAAATTGTGAGAAGAGATCACTCCTCCTAAACTCTCTTGGAACTGAAAATTCAACCTATGGGTGAGCCTCCTAGTAGAACAACATTATACATAAATCGATGTTCGGTAAAATAAATATTTTTGCATCTGTGGCTGATGTACATTTCATGAAGAATTTCGATTAGCATATATATTGCTACATTTTATTGTCTGTGTGTGTTTTTTAATATATATATATATATATATATATATATATATATATATATACTCTCCAAATTTTTCCAAATATAAAATATATGTGTCTTATATACACTACCTAAATTCATTCATGTTCATAAATATATGTGTCTTATATACACTACCTAAATTCATTCATGTTCATGTATGTGGATTTATAATCAACATTTCACAAGATTATTCTCAGAAATATTCATCCACCTGAAATACATATTTGTTTCCTATTACTGAAAACTAACTTCAGTGAATGGTGCATACAATCCTAATATTTCTACATTAACTGACCCTGTTTAACATCAATGCAAGTAGATTCCTATGGGACATGATGTGTATTTTGAAGTTCATTTTATTCAACACTGGTACAATAGAATTTCTACAGTTTAAGAACATCATAGGACATATATTTCATCCATAAGTTCACAAATTTATAGGCATTTGATTCACTTTCAATCATTTACTGATTCAGAACACATGTATTCCTCCAGATTTCTTGACTGGTCTTTTCATGAGACTTCATTTCAAACACATTATTTTTGATTTCCATAATCATTTTGAAGCAAAACTCACACACTCTTCATGATAAAACATAACCCTAATATTACCATTAGATGTATTACTGGTTGGAATGAATAATTGTATATCAATATAAGATTTTCTGTATATATTCAGATATCAATTCAATCCTTTATTTAAAGTTGGAACCAATTATATTATTTATTCACAGTATGGTCTATTCATGCATTATCTCTACATTCATAGACACAGGGTACATCTATTTGTAACCCCAATACTAATTTATTCGTCTTCAAAATGTTGCTCCCAGAAATGGTGGAAGTAATACTCATGTCACCTGATCTACGTATGCATTTATCACAGTAATATTCTGGACACAAAAAGCAGAGGTCACACTTATGATTGTACCAAAGCCTAAATGGAAAGTGAGCATGGATTACTAAAAACATTCATGTCCAGGTTGCCTAATGCTCTCAAATGTCAATCCTATTTATGACAACATATTTGTTTCTTCCTAAGACTATATATTCAACCTCAGCCCTGTTGCAAATGTCTAATCCTATCACTCACTTTATACTTTCCCTGATTTCCTAATGTCTCTATTGATGTCTGCTTTCCTAAATATTTTCACCAGTTCACAATTTTGACTAACACTTCACATGTGCTGACATTTACATTCACTGTCTATGTGATACCCTATTGCTAAAGAACTTTTGTTACAATTCCTGTACTCACTCTTCTTCTGAAACCTACAGAATATCTTCCTAATCCTACCGACTATCCCAGTTTGAGTGGATACTCACTTCTACATTCAATCATCCAAGGTACAAGGTCCTATGCCATTGATTATTGATTTATCTGAAACATCTATGCAGAACATGTATCAAAGCTAAGTATCCCAATCAAGAGGGCAATGCCCTTGTGGGATTCCAATCTTACCTAGATTTCTGTTTTCATACTTATATTTCACCTATATATTCTTATAAATATCACAGGTTCCCAATACCATTATTCATCAAGCAGAATGATTCCTAACCCAAATCAAACCTGTTATTAAGCGAAACGATACACTGTTCCCTCAATCTAACTTTACAGAAGAGCAGGGACAGTGTTGGTCCTAAAATAGAGGAATGTAGGGAATCTTCCACCTGTTGAAAAACTCAAAGTTTCATGCAGAAGTGATCCCTGGAGAAGATATAGGCACCACTGAAGGACCTGAGAGAGCAAAAGTCAACTTCCATGGCAAACAACCTGGTCAGGATGAAAGGTTGTTACTGAATCAGCCTCTCTGTTCTTTTTTTTTATTATTGGTTGTTCAAAACCTTACAAATCTTTTGACATAACATATTCATACATTAGCATACATTAGCTTCAAGTGATTTATGAACTCCCATTTTTACCCCAGATACAGATTGAAGAATCACATCGGTTACACATCCACATTTTTACATAATTCCATACTAGTAATTGTTGTATTCTGATACCGTTCCTATCCTCTACTATCCCCCGTCCCCTCCCCTCCCATCTTCTCTGTCCACCCCATCTACTGTAATTCATTTCTCACCTTGTTTATTTTCCCATTCCATTCACAACCTCTAATATGTAATTTAGTATAACAATGAGGGTCTCCCTCCATTTCCATGCAATTCCCCTTTTCTCTCTCTTTCCCTCCCACCTCATGTCTCTGTTTAATGTTAATCTTTTCTTCCTGCTCTTCCTCCCTGCTCTATTCTTAGTTGCTCTCATTATATCAAAGAAGACATTTGGTATTTGTTTTTTAGGGATTGGCTAGATTCACTAAGCATAATCTGCTCTAGTGCCACCCATTAGAATATGGACTCAAACAGTCCTGTTTGGAGAGCTGGTCCCGGGTGCCTATGGTTGATATACATTCTAACTTGTGAAAGTGTCACAGGACGTAGGGGCAGCCTCCATCTCATGGGACCCTTGGAAGCAACTGTTAGGACAAAGTGGTTGCAAAGGCAGTGAACTTATTCAGTTCCTGAAGGAAGTGACCTCATCTCTATTCCTTGGTGATGGAACTCTCTGAACTTGCGATATAGGAAGCCAGGCACTCAGAGCCAGTCCCAGTCCCAGTCCCAGTGGGCTCACTTGTTTGGATATTCCAATGACAGAGACAGTCTTTTTTGGTATATACTGATGTGAGGATGGCCAAATGCCAGGAAAGCTTTGAAGACTGGCCTTTCCAGAGAAAGCAAGTAGTGGCTCACCGTGGGCTCCTGACATTTTCAGAGTTGGCCAAGGAGACCATATCTGAGACAGGACAGGCCATTTCAGAGGAACATAGTAAGGCTCACCAGTGAGAGTACACTCTGAATAGTCACAGACCTACTTGGGGAAAGGAGATGCATTTGTGGTTTTAGTTGTGTGTTTGTGGTTTTGTCTCATGTTCTGAGAAAATGTAGGAATGTAGGTTTGTTTGGTTTGGAGTGAACTGTTTCTAGTAAGTCGTTTGACAAGGCAAGTGTTTCTATGTCTGTGTTTCCCAGTGTGTCTGTGGTTGTAGACATTAGAAAAGAGAATGCATCAATGGATGTGTCCTGTCTAGTAGAAAGCTTCCCAGCATCAATCTTGCCCAATATATAAATGGACTGTGGCTTGCCTTATCGAAGGGCAACACCTTCAAACTTCCTAAGTTCTTGTTTCCTTCCTGAATTCTGGCTACACTCCAGAATAGGCTCATGGTTGTCTGTCCAAGATATTTACCACCTCCAAGCTCTGTGATATGGGCATGTACTGGATAGCTGAAGGGAATGGCGAGCATCTCAGAAAACTCAGATATCAGTGTGACCAGTAAAGTCTCAGTGGAGAAACTCTGCTTTGGGGCTTTTGCTTGCCTATTGTTCTTTTGCCCTGAATGTCAGGAAGGACTTTGCCTCAGGCCACCCCTTTGTGAAACCTGAAGTAACCAGTTTTCAAATGGATATAAATGGGCATTACCTGTGGCTCTTTACTTAACTGCTTTGGAAAGGGATGTGTCTGAATCAGTCTCTTGGCCCTGTGTGAGTCTATGGCTTAGATTCCCTACACCTGATGGATGTAAAGAAAAATCCCATGTGTGCATACAAAATCAAAATGGCAAAAATTACAGTCATTGTAGATGAAGTCTCTCGCCTTTCTCTGTAAGGTTTCTGACCTCCATCAAGTGAGAATAAGGATCCTTTGGGTCAAATGAATTCTTCAAAGCCATGGAGAGGCTAGCCCATAGGTGCTTCGGTTTTCTCTTGACTACAGTTCACATAAAAAATCTAAATGCCACAGTTAAAAGGCCTAAAATTGAAGAAGTGGAAAAGTATTAATGGCAGACCTATTTGATCACTCCTGGTTTACGGTAAGGGTGTCCAGGCCACCCTGACTTTAGGCAAATGAGGGTTAAGGGAGCTTATTTTGGACACTGTCTTGGGCTGCACCCCTTATGGAAAACTCCAGCCAAAGGATATGATGAGTGTCTATATGGAAGAAGATTAGGGCCGTGTGGAGTGTTTTGGTTTTAATTGTGGTCATTTCTGTGGTGGTTGGAAGAAATGACTGGGTCTACCTGTGCTTGAATTCTGGTGTGATTCCCCTTAGAGACTGAGTTCTAGAACTTACCTCAGAGAAGTATTGCCATGAATTGTTTTGGGATTTTAGGAAGCCACGCAATGAAAGTCGCCCTTGGAAACTGAGATCTAGGCCCAGGGTGGCTTTCCACAAAGCACTGGGAATCTCAGCCAGGATATCACTTGATTGTATTCTGAAAGACATGGCAGCCATAGTTCAGTGTCAAAAAACACATGGACCTCATATTGTAGACCTCAATAGGACTGGATTCAAGTGACCTTTTGGCCACTATTTTGGAAGCCTTGCCTTTGAGAGTTCTCCAGAGCTTTCATTGAAATGTGCTTCTTCACCATTTAACGGTTCCTGAATATATTGAAACCCATAGTGCTTGCAACATCATCCTAGAAAAATGGCTAGAAAAATACCGTGAAATTTTTGAAATTCCCATGACCTGGTGGCACTGGAGAAACTTTGGATGTGCTGTTGCTGATCTTGAGTGTGCCAGACAGTGCCTTGATTGACTGGGTTTCATGAAAGTGGTGTAGAACAGAGATGCCAGTAATTTGGAGCCTGCTGATTAGCGGGCCTAGAACAGTCTTGGGAAGGTTTGTGATAAAACATGTAGTGGGGCAATGTGGATCTGCCCTTGGCTTCCAAATGGTTGTTACTGACATGGTGCAGCCAGCAGACCCTTCTTTGTAAAGGCATCTTGTTATATTGAGAGGTTTCAGGGCAATGTTCAGAATCAGGTTGCTATGGTCAAGGGGGAAAGCAATGTGGGATAGAAGCCTGGTTGGTGCATTATCCTGCAGACCCTGACCCACCACTCCCGACAGAAATCCCTCCAGCACTGTGTCCCAGTTGAACTCCATGTATTTTGTGAAGCAAATACCAAACTCCCAGTGCAGCAGCGAGAAACACCAGAAAAATTGGAGGATGTCCAAATGGCTTCACAGTCCACACGGGGATACACTTAGCCCCCAGTGGCCACAGGTTACCTACAAAGAGAGAATTCAGCACTGCTGCCTCATTTTCATTGGAAAATAAGAAACAATTTCCTCCATGTCACATAGATGCAGACCCAGCATTGATGGTCTCAGTACAAAGGAAGCTAAAGCTCCTGACAACCACATATAGTTCAAGGGCCCAACCTCAGAGGCAGTTTCTCAAGAAGTCTTTAGGCCAGCAGAACTCCATGTTTGTGGAGTGTTTACCCTGTCCCTTTCTTTTCAAAAATCATCTACCACCTCCAATTTTTCAAAACTGTGAGCATATTCCATTCCAGATATGTATTCACTGATTTTCTAATTCTTCTCCTCTAATGGTGTTTTAGTTGGAGCGAAGGTACTGTCAAGGCATTTTTCTGTATGAGAGTGGGAGGATATTTGTGGAGCACACATTTACATACACATTGGATTCATTTTCCAATTTTTCTTTCGAAATACTGAATCCCCGACACTAACCCCTACCCTACTACACTCTGACTACTAATACTAATAAGATGGAGAAAAATAACTCAAACAGAATAAAAATACAAGCATTTCAGAGGAGGCATGGTGTATAGTTGGACTTGCCTTTTGCATTATATATTGTGGGAGTTATAAATCTAGTCAACTTTTTGTTGAAGTCGTTCTCCATGTTTTTTTTAAAGTTAACCAATATGTGAATTCCTGTCTCCCCTCTCTGTAGCCTATTCACCACCTGTATTTTTATATGCAAACATAGAATCCTACCTGGGACCACACGTCCATTCATGTGAGGTGGCTGACTTGACAGATACAAATTGTAAGGGATCACTCCTCCTAAATGATGTTGGAACTGAAAATTCAAATTATGGGTGAGCTTCCTACTTGATCAATATTATTCATAAATCCATGTTCAGTTAAATAAATATTTTTGGATCTGTCAATGATATATATTTCATTTTGAATTTTGATTGGCATATATATTGCTATTTTTAATGTCTGTGTGTGTGTGTGTGTGTACACACACACACACACACACACACACACACATATATATAGATAGATAGATAGATAGATAGATAGATAGACTCTCCAGATTTTTCAAAATATGAAATATGTGTTTTATTTTACACTCACCAAATTCATTCATATTCATATATGTGAATTTATAATCAACTGTTCACAAGATTATTCTTAGAAATATTCATTTACCTGAAAAACATATTTCTTTCCTAGTACCGAAAAGGAACTTCAGTGAATGGTGCACACAAATCCTAATATTTCTACAGTACCTGACCCAGTTTAACATCAATGCAAGTAGATTCCAATTGGACATGATGTGTATTTTGACGTTCATTTTTATTCAACACTGGTAGATTACTATTTCTTTAATTTATGCACATCATAGGATATGTATTTCATCCACAAGTTAGGAAATTTATAGGCATTTGATTCACTATCAATCACTTCCTGCTTCAGAGCACATGCATTCCTCCATGTTTCTTGACTGGTCTTTTCATGAGAAAAGGGATGGACAATGCAAGGTAAGGCAACTAACATAGCACCGAACACAGCGAAACAGTCCTGTTTGGTTGCAACCGGATTTAGAGGGCATTGCTTCTATTGTAATCATTTAATCCCCTGAACTCCAAGTTTAGATTGTTTCAGAATTTTGTACCCAACATGTAAGGGAGGGACTCAGAAGTTCACAGTCTGCAGAAGTTCATTAAAAGCAGTTTTTGTTTCTGTTTTTTTTTTTTTTTCTGTTCTGTGCAAGTTAACATTTCAAGGACACCTGGGAGGGGCAGAGCTTTTTTCTTCTCTTTTTTTTTCTCCCTGCCAGCTTTTACCATGGAGCCCAGTTGGTAACTTCTTTAACTTAGAACTGTAGCCATCTCTGTCAAGCCCCAGCTCAAGGCCAGAGGCCTTGTTCACATATTGCCAGCATTGTGACTGACTCTTTCCAAACACATTATTTTCGATTTCCATAATCACTTTTGTAGCAAAAATAACATATCTTCATGATAAACCATAACCCTAATATTGATATTAGATGTATTAATGGTTGGAATGAATGATTGTATATCAATATAAGATTTCTTATACATTTTCAGATATCAATTCAATCCGTTATAATGTGGAACCAGTTATATTATTTATTCACTTATGGTCTATTCATGCATTATCTCTATATTCATTGACACAGTGTATACCTCTTTGTACCCCCTATACCCATTTATATGTCTTCAAAAAATTGCTCCCAGAAATGGTGGAATAAACACTCATGTCACCAGATCTACATATACATATTATCACAGTAATATTCTGGACACAAATGCAAACGTCACACTTATGATTGTACCAAAACCTAAATGGAAAGTGAGCATGGATTACAAAAAACATCCATGTCAAGGTTGCCTAATGCTCTCAAATGTCAATCCTTTTGGTGACTACATATTTTTTTCTTCCTAAGATTATATATTCTAACTCAACCCTGTTGAAAATGTCTAATCGTATCACACACTTTATACTTTGCCTGATTTCGTAATGTCTTTATTGATATCTGCTTTCCTACGTTCTTTTCCCATTTCATTATTGTGACTGTTCACATGTGCTGACATTTACATTCACTCTCCAACCGAACCCCTATTGCTAAAGAGATTTTGTTCCAAATCCTATACTCACTCTTCTTCCTAAACCTACCGACTATCTTCTTAATCCTACCGACTATCCCTTTTTGACTGGATTTTCTCTTCTACATTCAATCATCCAAGTAATGTTCGTGCAAGCATCGGAGGAAGAGACCACCAGGAGAGTGTCTCATGCCACAGCAAGAGGTTTATTGGGGGTCCAGCATGCTGTGGCTCAGAGCTCACAAGAATAGAGCAGAGAGCCCTGAGAACAGCTTAAGCAGAGCTTATATACTTTCCTTGAAAAGGGTAGGGACGGAAATTTATTGATGGGTCAGAGCGAGTGGGCGGTTTGCATGTAACCGGATGAGGGAATACATTCTGCAATTTCGAAGTTGGGGACAGCACAATCTGGAAACAAGGTTAGCAAACAGTTCTCAATATTTCAACAGTGTTTTGTTAAGCATACAAAAAAACAGGAAGTTCCAAGTTCCTTTTTTATTAACCTTTCATTCCCCACTTCTTCTTCTGGCTAATTTTAATCATAATAGTGATTATTGGGGGCTGTCACATTCTATGTCTGCTAGTGGGGTATTACCATAAGTTTAACTTGTCCAATTTGAGCTTGGAAAAAAGAAATTACACGGTTGAGCAAACAGGGTTTTATAGTTAGCTATAATATGGAGATTATTATTGGACATGCCAGGGGTGATAAAAGCGTAGATAAACAGGGGGACTGTGATAACCAAGACTCAAACCACCCTTTTGGGGCGTCTGTCTCTCATTGACACTCTTCAAGGCATCCTTTTATTTTACTCATAGGTTTTTTTACAACTTCATTATGGTCGGCATAAAAACAGCATTCTTACATCAATGCAGCACAAAGGCCCCCTTCTCTCATGAAGAGGAGGTCAAACCCTCGACTGTTGTGTAAAATAACTTCAGAGAGAGAGGTTAAAGATTCCTGAAAACTGTGATGGAGGTTTCTAATATCTTTAAGTTTTGGTCTATTGCTGCTTCTATTTGGGTCATTTGTTGTGTACCATGGACCAGGGCAGTGGTTCCTGTGACTACCCCTGCAGCAACTCCACTTCCTAATATGATAGGTAAAGTAAGATATATGTTCCCAGTGGAACTGGGTTGTATGCCCCCCTGTTTGAACTTCAAATGAACCTGGGTCATTATAGAGCAATCTGGGAAACATCTTCACCATTTCACAATTAATCACATCTGTTGACCATTTCATTAAAACATAAACAATGTTTAAGTATATAGAATTATACTGTCGTAGGGGCAGTCAAGGCAAGGCACCTAAGATAGCACAGAAGACAGGGAAACAGTCCTATTTGGTTGCAACCGGATTCAGCGGGCATTGCTTCTGTTGTAATCAATTAATTCCCTGAACCCCAAGTTTAGGTAGTTTCAGAATTTTGTACCCAACATGAAAGGGAAGGGACTAAGAAGTTCACAGTCTGCAGAACTTCACAAAAAGAAGTTTTTTTCTGTTTTTTCCTCTTTGGTGGGCAAGTTAAACTTTCAAGGACACCTGGGAGGGGGAGAGCTTTTTCTTCCTTTTCTTTTATCCCCCTGCAGTGTTACCATGGAGCCCAGTTGGTAATTTTATATCTTAAAAATATAGCCATCTCTATGAAGCCCCAGCTCAAGGCCAGAGGCCTTGTTCACATATTGTGTGAAAAACTATTAAAGGGGTGTCAAGCTTAGGAGTGCTGATTTTTGCAGCCAGTAGCCAAGTAGAGCAGGGCAACAGAAAAACAGGAAGTTTATCTACACTGAACTCTTTTATAGGGACTCTTTTGCTGAAAATCCTAAAGTCATGGTGAAGACTTCTGGAGAAGTTCAGTTAAGATTTTTCTGTGGGCCTGGTACAGAGGGGGAAGACGGGGAAGGCGGAGGGTGAGAGCTGCTCCGTGGATCTGAGAAATAGGAAGGAGAGATATAAAAGAATAATGGGAAAGGGGTTTGGGATTTTCCTAGAAACAAAAACTTCAGCAGTATAACAGGTAGAGCAGAGGGGAAGACGGGAGTGACTATCCCGAAAAGCCTGTGAGGCACTTTAAATTCTTAGTAACCTGTTTTCAGTGATCACAAAGCAACTTTAAAGGTCATTTTCATTACATCTTCAATAGGGGTCTGAGGGATCTCCTAAGCTGGTTTGAGCTTTAGGTTAGCTGGTAAGAGGACCTGGTGCGACCCGGTGCGGGTACTGACAGAGGAAGAGAGGAGTGAGTGGGTGGATGGGTACCTCAGTACCTGCTAACTCAGCAAGGGGGCAATGCTCTGAGAACCAGCGGAGGTTTGGGTTTTGGATCTAGTAATTGGAGGGGAGAAATAAGGTTGCTGAGGTAGGACTGACAGCAGAGAGTCTGGAGCAGAAAGCTGAGGGTGAGGAACTATTGGAGAAGCATAGTTCAGGATGTGAGGGAAACAGGGAAAAGGCCTCCACATAGGGGAATTTCCTTTCACCCTTTTGAGCACTTGCAGAAGGTAAAAAGGTCACACAGAATTTGAGGATCTAGAGACTCCTGTTGGCGCCATCTGTTTTAGATGTCTAAGTAGTAATATGGCCAATGCTGTGTACTGAATTTGATGAGGATTTTACATTCCACCAGGCAGCCCCTGTATGCTCAAATCCCCATGACTTACAGAAGAAGTCATCTTTTCCAACACTCAGCCATGGCGGTTTGTGGCTTTGATAGTCTGCGGGGCAAACATACTAATATAGGCTAGCCAACCTGCATCTGGCTTGCCTGTCTATACAACCATAATGTTTGTTTCCATTATCTATGGTACGGAAATGATTTAATGGAATTTTAGTGGGATCCTCTTCATCAAGGATATCCTAATAGGAAAGACCTATATCCAGCTGACAAATGTCTGGGTGGAGAGATGGCCACCAGGTTCCTAAGGGGGCTGTATGCAAGATAGACCATACTTCTTGTCTTGTAGGATTTGTGATCAGCCATTGCTGCTGAACGGGCTAATGAGTGTTAGGTCTACTGGTGGCCAAGGGGAAAGTCTATAGCCTTATCTACGTGGCAAATACACAATTTGAACGGGTTACCAGTCTTTTCCAGTTTCCAGCCAGAGTCTGGACAGGTTGCAGGCTTGAGATGAGAGGCATGGATCCAGGAAGTGATTCCGTCTACTTTTACCGCTATAGGTGTTATAAGTAGCACCTGGTATGGTCCTTTCCAGCGGGGTTCCAGGGATGACACCTGATGTCCTCTTATGTAGAGGAATTCTCTTACTTGATATCGATGTGGAGTCCCCTCGTCCCCAGGTTGGAAGGCAGTGGCCAGCTGTTTCCACAGGTATAGCTGAGTTCTTTCAAGAGATTTAAGTCTGTCAAGCAAGGGTGTGTGGAAGGGATACTAAGGTCTTAGAGTTGGGGTTAGGTCCCTTACCAGAGGAGGGGCCCCATAGAGAATTTCATAGGGCGTGATGTTACACAAAGAAACAAAGGAAGTATTTCTTTCATGAAACAGTGCATAAGGCAGGAGCATAGTCTACCCTTTTATGACGGTCTCTAAGCTTAATTTATTTAAGGTCTCTTTAATGCTTCTATTTATTTTTTCATGTGTCCTGAGCTTTGGGGTCTATAAACACAATGTAACTTCCAATTAATCCCCAGGGTCCTGGCTAACCCCTGGTTTACCTGGCCCATGAACGCCGTTCAATTATCAGACCACATTACATTAGGCAGGCCCTGTCTTTGAAAAATATCTTTCAGGATCTTCTTGACCACCATTTGTGCCGTTTTTTTTTTTTTTTTTTTTTTTTTTTTTTGTGGGAAAGGCTTCAATCCATCCTGAAAATGTATCTACAAAGACTAGGAGATATTTAAGTCCATATCTCGCTGGCTTAATTTAGGTAAAGTCCACTTCCCAGAATTGTCCTGGTCTGGTTCCTGGTACGTGCTTTCCTGCAGGAAGCTTGGAATGGTAAGCATTAACCAATTAACAGAACCGACAGGCTTTTGTTACCCATTCAGTTATTTCCATTCACTGTGAGTGAGTTAGTCTAAAACTCTGTTCTTGATCCTACAGGAATGGCTGCAGTTTCTTTGAACTAAGTTGATTGAGTTGATGTATATTTTTAACATAGTGTAGGGCTTTCTGAAATTGCAGGCTGGGCTCAGTGAAGTTGAGGTGTTCAGTGTTAGTGTTCTTAGATGTTATCAAAAGCTTGCTGGTGCTCAAAGGGTCCATTGGAATTGGGCATTCTCATTTAACAGCGGGTATAAAGGAGCAGCTATGAACACAAACCCAGGTCCATAACCTGCAAAAGCCAGCAGTTCCAAGAAACTCTCTATGTTGTCTCCTGTTAAATGGGGGTGGTATCTGCACAACGTTTTGTTTCCTGGGGTCAGTGAGCCATCATTTACAGTGCCTAAGGAAATACCCCAGGAAGATTACTTCTTGCTGGCAAATTTGGGCCTTTTTGGCCAAAGCTCTATACCTGAGTTGAGCAAGCTCAGATAATAGTGCTTGGGTCACAGACTCAAAGTTTTCCTTGGTGTTGGCTGCCAGGAGCAGGACATCCACATATTGAATCAGGGTGACTTCAGGGTGTGTAGTTCTGAAGTTGTTGAGATCTCTGTGAAGGGCTTCATCAAAGAGAGTGGGGGAGATTTTGAACCCCTGTGGGAGTCTAGTCCAAGTTAGTTGACAAGACGTTCCTGTTTCTGGGTCTACCCACTCGAAAGCAAACAGCAACTGACTATCTTTATGCAGAGCCAAGCAAAAGAAAGCATCTTTTAAGTACAGAACAGTATACCATTTTCACTCAGCCACAGCAAAGTGTTTATTGGGGGTCCAGCATGCTGGGGCTCAGAGCTCACTTGAATAGAGCAAAGAGCCCTGAGAACAGCTTTAACAGAGCTTATATACTTTCCTTGGACAGGGCAGGAAGGGAAATTTATTTATGGGTCAGGGCGAGTGTGCAGTTTGCATGCAACTGGGTGAGGGAGTACATTCTGCAGTTTGGCAGTTGGGGATAGCACATTCTGGGAACCAAAATAGCAAACAGTTCTCAAGATTTCAACAGTGTTTTGTTAAGCATACAGAAAAACAGGAAGTGACAAGTGACTATTTTATTAACCTTTCACCAAAGCAAAATGGAAAGTGAGCATGGATTATTAAAAACAACCATGCCCAGGTTGCCTAATGCTCTAAAATATCAATCCTATTGATGACTACATATGTCTTTCTACCTAAGATTATATATTCATCCTCAACCATGTTGAAAATGTCTAACCCTATCACTCACATTATACTTTGCCTGTTTTCCTAATGTCTCTATTGATATCTGCTTTCCAACATATTTTTCCCAGTTCATCATTGTGACTGACTCTTCGTATGTGCTCATATTTACATTCACTCTCTACCCGAAACCCTATTGCTAATGAACGTTTTGTCCAAATCCTATACTCACTCTTTTTTCAAAACATACTGACTACCTTCCTAATCCTGCCGACTATTCCTTTTTGACTGGATGTTCTCTAAGACATTTATTCATCCAAGGTACAAGGTCCTCTGCCATTGCATATCGATTTATCTGAGACATCTGTGTAGAACATAATTCAAAGCTAAGTATCACACTAAAGGGCCCAATTCCCTTCTGGGCTTCAAATCGTACCTAGATGTCAGGTTTTATACTTATATTTCACCTATATATTCTTGTGAATATCGCAGGTTCCTAATACCATTATTTATCCCACAGAATGTTTCCTAACCCAAATAAAATATATTATTAACCCTAACCATACACTGTTCCCTCAATCTAACTTTACAAAAGAGCAGGGACAGAGTAGGTCTTACAATACAGGAATGTAGGGAATCTTCCACCTGCTGAGAACCTCAAAGGTTGATGCAGAAATGATCCCTGGAGAAGATGTTGGCAGCTATGAAGGACCTGAGAGAGCAAAAGTCATCTTACATGGCAAACAAGCTGGTCAGGATGAAGGTATGTGTCTGAATCAGCCTCTCTCCTATTGATATAAAAAAGATGGACCAAAACAACCCTGTGTGGAGAGCTTCTCCTGGGTGTCTATGGTTGATATACCATTCTAACTTCTGAAAGTTTCACAGGAAGTAGGGGCAGCCTCCATCTCAAGGGACCTTTGGAAGCAACTGTAAGGACAAAGTGGTTGCCAAGGCAGTGACCTCATTCCCTTCCTTTAGGAATTGACCTACCTCACTTCTTTGGTGATGAAACTCTCTGAACTTGAGATCCAGGAAGCCAGGCATCCAGAGGCAGGCCCAGTCCCATTCCCAGTGGGCTCACTTGTTTGCATTTACCAAGGAGAGAGTCTGTCTCTCTTGGTACCTAATGGTTTAAGGATGACCAAATGCAAGTAGAGCTCTGAAGACGGGCCTTTCCTGAGAAAGCAGGTAGTGGTCAGCACAGGCTCCATACAACTTCACAGAGATGGACAAAGAGACCAGATCTGAGACAGGACAGGCCATTTCTGGGGAACATACTATGGCCCACCAGTCAGAGGACACTCTGGATAGTCACCGACCTACTTTGGGGAAGGAGGTGCCTCTGTGGGTGTCGCTGTGTGTTTGTGGATTTGCCTCATGTTCTGAGAATAGATAGAAAAGGCGGTTTGTTTGGTTTTGAGTGAACTGTTTCTAGTAAGTCATTTGACAAGGCGAGTGTTTCTATGTCTGTGTATCCCACTGTGTCCATGGTTATAGACATTAGAAAAGATAATGCATCAATTGATGTGTCCTGTCTAGTAGAAAGATTCCCATCATTTATTCTGCCAAATTGATGAATGGATTTTGGCTTGCCTTATCGATGGGCAACACGCGCTATCTTCCAAAGTTCGTGCGTTCTTCCTGAATTCTGGCCACTCTACAGAATAGGCTCATGGTTTTGTGTCCAATATATGTACCATTTCCAAACCCTGTTACATGGCCATGTACTGGATAGCTGAAGGGAATGGCGAGCATCTCAGAAAACTCAGATATCAGTGTGACCAATAAAGTCTCAGTGGAGAAACCCTGCTTTGCTTACCTATTGTTCTGTTGCCCTGAATGTCAGGAAGGTCTTTGTTTCAGGCCACCCCTTTGTGAAGCCTGAAGAAAACAGGTTTCAAATGGAAATGAATGGGCATCACCTGTGGCTCTTTGCTTAATTGCTTTGAAAATGGATGTGTCTGAATCAGCCTCTTGGCCCTGTTTGAGGCAATGGCTTAGATTCTCACCACCTGATGTATCTTAAGAATGATCCCATGTGTGCATTCAAAACCAAAATGGCCAAAAGAGCAGTCATTGTGGATGAAGTCTCTCCCCTTCCTCTTTTAGGTTCCTGACCTCCATCAAGTGAGAATAGGGATCCTTTGGGTCAAATGATTTCTTCAAAGCCCTGCAGAAGCTAGCCGATATGTGCTTGGGTTTTATAATGACTCCAATTCACATAAAAAAATAAACCCCACAGTCAGTAGGCCTCAAATTGGAGAAGCAGAGAAGTATTAACAGCAGGCCTATTTGATCACTCCTAGTTCACAGGAAGTGTGTCCAGGCAACCCTGATTTTAGGCTATTAAGGGGAAAGGGAGATTATTTTGGAGACTGTCTTGGGTTTCGCCCCTCATGGAAACATCCAGCCAGAGGTTATGATGAGTGTCTATATGAAAGATCATGAGGGCCATGTGGGAGTGTTTTGGTTTTAATTGTGGCCATTTGTTTGGTGTTTGGAAGAGATGACTGGGTCCACCTTTACATGAACTCTGGTGTGATTCCCCTTAGAGACTGAGTTCTGGAACTGAACTCAGAGAATTATTGCCATGAATTGTGTTGGGATTTACGGAGGCCATGCATGAGAGTCCCCCTTGAAAACTGAGATCTATGTACAGGGTGGCTTTCAACAGAGCACTTTGAATCACAGCCAAGATATCACGTGATTTTATTCTGAAAGACTTGTCAGCCATATTTGAGAGTCGAAACACACATGGACCTCATTGTAGACCTCAATGGGACTGGCTTCATGTGACCATTTGGCCACTTTTTGAGAAGCCTTGCCTGTGAGAATTCTCCAAAGCTTTCATTGAAATGTGCTTCCTCTACATTTAATGGTTCTGGAGTGAATTTTAACCCACAGTGCCTCCAACATCATCATTGAAAAATGGCTACAAAAATACCATAAAATTTTTGAAATTCCCATGACCAGGTGGCAATGGAGGACCTTTGGATGTCCTGTTGCTGATCATGAGTATACCAGACAGTGCTTTGATTGACTCGGTTTCATGAAAATCGTGTAGAACAGAGATGCCAATAAGTTGGAGCCTGCTGAGTAGTGGGCCTAGAGCCGTGGTGGTCAGGTGTGTGATAAAACATCTGTGGTGGGGCCTGTGGATCTTCCATTGGCTTCCAAATGGCTTGTGACTGACATGGTGCAGCAAGCAGTCCCTTCTATATAAAGGCATCTTGTAATACTGAGAGATTTCAGGGCAATGTTCAGAATCAAGTTGCTATGGTCAATGGGGCAATATATGTGGGCTAGAAGTATGTTTGGTGCATTCTCCTGCAGAAACTGACCCACCACATGTGACAGAACTCCCTCCAGGACTGTGACCCACTAGAACTCCTTCTATTTTTGAATCAAATAGCAAACTCCCAGTGTAGCAGCAAGAAACACCATGAAATTTGGAGGATGACCAAATGGCTTCACAGTCCACATGGGGAGACACTTAGTCCCCAGTGGTCACAGTTTACCTACAAAGAGCAAATTCAGCACTGCTGCCTCATCTTCACTGGAAAATAAGAAACCATGTCCTCCAGGTCACATAGATGTAGACCCAGCTTTGATGGTCTCACAACAAATGAAGCTAAAGCTCCAGAAAACAACATATTTTTCAGGTGCCCAACCTCAGAGGCAGTTCTTCAAGAAGTCTTTAGGCCAGCAGAGCTCCATGTTTGTGGAGTGTTTACCCAATCCCTTACTTTTGGGAACTCCTCTACCACCTCCAGTGTTGTGAACTACTGAGCATATTCCATTCCAGATATGTATTCACAGATTTTCTAACACTTCTCCTCTAATTGTGTCTTACTTGGGGCAAAAGTAATGTCAAGCCATAGTTCTTGATGAGAGTGGGAACATTTTTGTGTAGCACATATTTGCATACACATTGGATTCATTTTCCAATTTTCCATTTGAAATACTGAATCCCTGACACTAACCCCTACCCTACTAGACTCTGACTACTAATCGTAATATCATGGAAAATAATAACCCAATCAGAATAGAAATACAAGCAGTTAAGAGGAGGCATGTTTGGTATTCTTGGACTTGCCTTTTGCATTATATAGGGTAGGAGTTATAAATCTAGTCAATTTTTTTTGTTGAAATAGTTCTCCATGTGTTTTTAAAGTTAACAAACATGTGAATTTATGTCTCCCTTTCTCTGTAGCCTAGTCAGCAAATGTATTTTTATATGCATATATAGAATCCTACCTAGTATCACACGTACATTTTTGTGAGGTGGCTGACTTGGCAGATACAAATTGTGAGAAGATATCACTCCTCCTAAATGCTGTTGAAACTGAAAATTCAACCTATGGCTGAGCCTCCTATTTGAACAACATTATACATAAAATCATGTTCAGTAAAATTAATATTTTTGGATCTCTGGATGATATGTATTTCACGATAAATTTCGGTTGGCATACATAATGCTACATTGTAATGTCTCTCTGTGTATATATATATATATATATATATATATATATACTCTCAAGATTTTTCAAAATATGAAATATATGTGCCTTATTGTGCACTCCCCAAATTCATTCATATCATGAATGTGGATTTATAATCAACTTTTCAAATATGCAACCGGAGATCTGGGCTTACTGATCCGTGCGGCCCGCCCCGTGGCTACAGACGTCGGGGCACCACCGAGAAGCGACTAGCATCCAGGGAGAAACGTTGCTGCAGATTCTGTGGAATCCTGCCGGCTGACCCCCCACTGAGCCCCAGGCGGAGTTCGGGATCTCAGTCAGGGAAGGAAGCACTACAGTTCTATCCCCCACAACGGAAACTCCACCAAGGAAACCAACGGCAACCATCTTGGAGAGCTGAAGTAACCACCGCCACTCTCCGACAGATTGCAACAATAAAACAGTTGTGTGTTTTCCGCTCATCTCCCATACAGTAGGATATTTGCATAAAATCTTTCCTAAGCTTTCCAGGGGAGGGATTATCAGAGAGAGCCTGAATAAAGATGGGGGGGGAAACTAGAGGCACCTGACCTTCACTCCCCCTCCCATCAGTGGTGAAAACAGAATCTGTCTAGCCAGCGATGGGGAAGGGGCAAACGGAAAAAAAAAAAAACAATAGAGTGCTGGGGTTCCCAATAGACACAATCCACACCCAAGAAACGGCAGGCCAGAGTACAGTTTGAGCTGCCGAGGGCATTACTCAGGGGAAAACTGGTGTAGCAGGAGAAACCAGGACTAGCAGGAGAAACCAGGGGACTAGAGGCCAGGCCCGCGTGACTGGGCGCCTGGAGAACGCTCGCCCGCCGGCAACAGCCGGCCCGCTGCAGGTGCGACTGGACGGCTGGAGACCGCCTGCCCACCAGCGACCAATCACCTGCCATATGCCCGCCCTAATGGGTGGCTAGAGATCGCACAACCGCCGGTGACAGCCCACCCGCTGACTGCGTGACTGGACAGCTTGTGACCGCCTGCACACCCGCGACCAGGAGCTGAAAACAAACAGAGACAGTACAGTCCCACACCCCCATGCGAACACCCGGGCAAAGAGCCTGCGGCCCACCATAGCAGAGAGGTGACATCACTGGAGCTCGGCCGTCGGAATTCCTTCCCAGTGGAATCCACTTTAGCATGCACAGTCTACCAACACAAAGGAGCTACAATAGAGATATATAAAACCAAAACAAATATATAGAAGAGAGCAGAAACACAGCAATCAAACGGAGCTGGAAAGTAATGTGAACTTCATGAAAAAACAAGGGAAAAAGGTGTAAAAATAATGCCGGACAACTTAATTCTACAGGAGGACCTAGAATCATCAGAAACAGGGATAGGAAAAAAACTCAATGCATCCCTAACTCAGATGGAAAGAAATATTAGAGAAGACATGAGGCAGCAAGTCCAAGCAATAAAAGAATATTTTGAAAATGAATTAAACAAACAAGTTCAAATGGCAAAGAACGAGCTTTACCAAAAGACAGAGTTCTTAAAAAAATCAAACAGTAATCCTAGGAATGCAGAAAAATATAAACCACATTAAAAACTCAAACGAGAATATTGTAAATAGACTAGATTAAGTAGAAGTCAGAAGATCAGATAATGAAGACAAAGTTTATCAACTTGAAAAGAATATAGTCAACACAGAAAAGATGCTTATATCCCATGAGCAATCTATTTAAGAGATATGGGATGTCATAAAAAAACAAATTTGAGAGTCATAAGGATAGAAGAAGGCATAGAGATTCAAACCAAAGGAATGGACAACATATTAAATGAAATAATTCTAGAAAACTTCCCAGAGATGAAAGATGGAATGGATTGCAAAATCCTTGAAGCCTACATGACCTCAAACATTCAAAACCATAATAGACCAACTCCAAGACATAGAATTATCAAGATAGCTAACATACAGAAAAAGGAGAGAATATTAAAAGTTAAAAGAGAAATGAGGCAGATTACATTCTGGGGTAAACCAATTAGGTTAACGACTGATTTTTCATCACAAACTTTGAAAGCGAGTAGATCCTGGAACAATGTATTTCAAACGCTGAAAAATAATGGATTCCAACCAAGAGTACTGTATCCATCAAAATTAAGTTTGGGATTTGACAATGAAATTAGTGTCTTTCACGATAAACAAAAGCTAAAAGAATTTGCAGAAAGAACACCAGCACTGCAAAGCATTTGAGCAAAATACTACAAGAAGAGGAATTGAAAAATAGTGCCCCAAACTAACAGCAGGAGGTATCTCAGTAAAGGGGGAGGAAAATAACCAAAAAGTAAAAACTAGCCAAACTAAAAATAAATAAATAAATAAACATGAATGAAAGTAAAAATCATATTTCAATTGTAACCTTAAATGTTAATGGCATAAACTCACCAATCAAGAGACATAGGTTAGTAACCTGAATCAAAAAAACAAATCCTACAGTCTGCTGCCTTCAGGAGACTCATATGATAGGTAAAGACATACACAGGCTGAAAGTAAAAGGGTGGGATAAATCATACCACTCACATGGCCCTCGGAAGCAAGCAGGAGTAGCCATACTCATATCAAATAAAATCAATTTCAAACCTACGTTAATAAAAAGGGATAATGAAGGACACTATGTACTGTTAAAAGGAACCATCCACCAACAAGAAATAACAATTATCAATTTGTATGCACCAAACAATTGAGCTGCAACGCTCATGAAACAAACTCTCCTCAAGTTCAAGAGTCAAATAGACTACAACACAATAACTACGGGTGACTTCAACACACTGATCTCGCCATTAGAAAGATCCTCTAGACAAAAACTGAATAAAGAAACTATGGAATTCAACAGCACAATAAATAAACTAGGCTTAACCAACATATATAGAATATATCAACCATCCTCAAGTGGATACACGTTCTTCTCAGCAGCACAAGGATCCTACTCAAAGATAGTTCATATATTATGCCATAGGGCAACCCTTAGTAAATATAAAGGCTTGGAGATAATACCATCCACCATATCTGATCATATTGGAATCAAACTGGAAATAAATGATAAAAGAAGGAAGGAAAAATCCTACATCATATGGAAAAATGAACAATATTCTACTGAATGATCAATGGGTTACAGAAGACATAGAGGAGGATATAAAAAATTCTTATAGACAAATGACAATACAGACACAACATACTGGAATCTATGGGACACAATGAAAGCAGTTTTAAGAGGGAAATTCATTTCTTGGAGTTCTTTCCTCAAAAAAATAAAATAAAATAAAATAAATGAACTCACACTACACCTCAAAAACCTAGAAAAAGAAAAGAAAAACAACAGCAAATGTAGTAGAAGACAAGAAATAATTAAAATTAGAGCAGAAATCAACGAAATTGAAACAAAAAAAAACATTGAAAAAATTGATAAAACTAAAAGTTGGTTCTTTGAAAACATAAATAAGATCGACAGGCCCTTAGCCATGCTAACAAAGAGAAGAAGAATGAGAACTCAAATTACTAACATACGGCATGAAAAAGGCATTATCACAACAGACACTACAGAAATACAGAAGATAATTAGAAAGTATTTTGAAACCCTATATTCAAATGAAATAGAAGATAGTGAAGATATCAATAAATTTCTTAAGTCATACGATGTGCCAAGATTGAGTCAGGAAGACACACACAATTTAAACAGACCAATAACAATGGAAGAAATACAAGAAGCCATCAAAAAAAAAGCCCTGGAGCGGATGGGTATAGAGCGGAGCTCTACAAAACCTTAAAAGAAGAATTAATACCAATACTTTTCAAGCTATTACAAGAAATAGAAAATGAAGGTGCTCTTTCAAATTCATTCTATGAGGCCAAAATCACCCTGATCCCGAAACCAGACAAAAACACTTCAAAGAAAGAAAACTACAGACCAATATCTCTAATAAACTAGGATGCAAAAATTCTCAATAAAATCCTGGTGAATGTAATACAAAAGCATATCAAAAAATTGTGCACCATGATCAAGTAGGATTCATCCCAGGGATGCAAGGCTAGTTCAATATACGGAAATCCATAAATGCTATTCACCACATCAATAGACTTAAAGACAAGAACCATATGATCATCTTGATAGATGCAGAAAAAACATTCGACAAAGTTCAGCCTCCCTTTATGTTCAAAACACTAGAAAAACTAGGGATAACAGGAACTTACCTCAACATTGTAAAAGCTATATATGCTAAACCTCAGGCTAGCATCATCGTAAATGGAGAAAAACTGAAGGCATTCCCTCTAAAATCTGGAACAAGACAGGGATGCCCTCTATCACCACTTCTATTCGATTTAGTTCTTGAAATACTAGCCAGAGCAATTAGACAGACAAAAGAAATTAAAGACATGAAAATAGGAAAAGAAGAACTTAAATTATCGCTATTTGCAGATGACACGATAATATATTTAACAGACACAAAAGGGTCTACAAACAACTGCTAGAGTTAATAAATGAATTCAGCAAAGTGGCAAGATATAAAGTCAACACGCATTAATCAAAGGCATTCCTGTATATCAGCAGAAAAACTTCTGAAATGGAAATGAGGAAAACCACTCCATTCACTATATCCACAAAGAATATAAGATACTTGGGAATCATCCTAACGAAAGAGGTGAAAGATTTATATAATGAAAACTACAGAACCCTAAACAGAGAGATAGAAAAAGATCTTAGAAGATGGAAAAATGTACTTTGTTCATGGATAGGCAGAACTAACATCATCAAAATGTTGATATTACCCAAAGTTCTCTACAGGTTTAAATCGGTGCCAATAAAAATCCCAACGGCATTTATTGTAGAAATGATAAAGCAATCATGAAATTCATATGGAAAAACAAAAGACCCTGAATACCAAAAGCAATTCTAAGCAGGAAGTGTGAATCTGGAGGTATAGCGATACAAGAGTTCAAACTGTACTACAAAGCAATAGTAATAAAAACATCGTGGTACTGGTACCAAAACAGGCAGCTGGACCAATGGTATAGAATAGAGGACACAGAAACCAATCCACAAAATTACAACTTTCTTATATTTGATAAAGGGGCTAAAAACATGCAATGGAGGAAAGATAGCATCTTCAACAAATGGTGCTGAGAAAATTGGAAATCCATATGCAACAAAATGAAACTGAATCCCTTTCTCTCACCATGCACAAAAGTTAACTCAAAATGGATCCAGGAGCTAGATATCAAATCAGAGACACTGCGTCTAATAGAAGAAAAAGTTGGCTACGATCTACATACTGTGGGGTCGGGCTCCACATTCTTTAATAGGATGCCCATAGCCAAAGAGTTAATAACAAGAATAAACAAATGGGACTCATTTAAACTAATTTTTTTTTCTCAGCAAGAGAAACAATAAGAGAGGTAAATAGAGAGCCTACATCCTGGGAACAAATTTTTACCCCTCACACTTCAGATAGAGCCCTAATATCCAGAATATACAAAGAACTCAAAAAAATTAAACAATAAGATAACAAATAACCCAATCAACAAATGGGCCAAGGACCTGAACAGACACTTCACAGAGGAGGACATTCAATCAATGAACAAGTACATGAAAAAATGCTCACTATCTCTAGCAGTCAGAGAAATGCAAATCAAAACCACCCTATGATACCATCTCACTCCAGTAAGATCGGCAGCCATTATGAAGTCAAACAAAATAAGTGTTGGTGAGAATGTGGGGAAAAGGGTACACTTGTACACTGCTGGTGGGACTGCAAATTGGTGAGGCCAATTTGGAAAGTACTATGGTGATACCTGGGAAAGCTGGGAATGGATCCACCATTTGACCCAGCTATCACCCTTCTCGGACTATTTCCTGAGGATCTTAAAAGAGCGTACTGTAGAGATACTGCCACATCAATGATCATAGCTGCACAAATCACAATAGCTAGACTGTGGAACCAACCTAGATGCCCTTCAATAAATGAATGGATAAAAAAAATGTGGCTTTTATACAAAATGGAGTATTACTCTTCATTAAAAAATGACAAAATCATAGAATTTGCATGGAAATGGATGGCATTAGAGCAGATTATGCTAGGCGAAGCTAGCCAATCCTTAAAAAAACAAATGCCAAATGTCTTCTTTGATATTAAAAGAGCAACTAAGAACAGAACATCGAGGAAGAGCATGAGGAAAAGTTTATCGTTAAACAAAGACGAGTTGGGGGAGAGAAAGGGAGAGAGAAGGGAAAGCATATGGAAATAGTAGGAGACCCTCAATGTTACACAAAATTACATATAAGAGGATTTGAGGGGAAATTGGGGGGGAAAATGGAGAGAATTGAACAACAGCAGATGAGGTAGAGAGGGAAGATGGGAGGGGAGGGGAGGGGGGATAGTGGGGGATAGGAAAGGTCGCAGAATACAACAGTCACTAATATGCTATTATTCAAAAATGTGAATGTGTAACCAATGTGATTCTGAAATTCATATTTGTGGAAAAAATGGGAGTTCATAACCCATTTGAGTCAAATGTATCAAAGATGATATATCATGAGCTTTGTAATGTTTGGAACAACCAATAGAAATAAATAAATAAATAACGGTTTAAAATTGAGTGGGAAGAAATCAGCTAAAAATGGGTTGAGATGCATTCATTTTGCTAAGCAGAAACTTTGTTTCGTTTAGTTGTAACTATCACAAATTTATTTTACCAGGAAATTGGCTTTTGAAAATGCACATAAATTGAGATTAAAGGATAATTCACCTACCTTCATGAAAAATTCATTGCATTTTCTATATTTTTCATATTTCATTTTTTTCGTGAATATTTTGTCATGGACCAGGTCTAGTCTTAGGCTATTCTTCCAGAATACTACCTCATCTGACAAATTCGTACAATGTGTTGGATTGTTGTTTTCACCTTTTATTTAATAGTTTCTAGCTGATAATGTGTATTTTCTTTATCTTTATTTGCACATATATACCCAACAATATCTTTGCATTTTATGTTTTACTGGGGAAGAGACTCATCAAAAGCTCTTTGTTATATGTATCAACAATCAGACATTTAGAGCACACAATTATTCTTAATTTTGCATGAAAATATCTTTGTACTATTTTCTTATACAGATTTAGAATTATTAATAATGTCCCTACTGTAATAAGTAATTACTTACAAGAAGAATTAAACAATTGACTTTATATAAATTATGAATATGAAAAGTACTAAAATAAGCATTTGGCAATTAATACACAATTGATAGAAATTGAAATCACAAGAAAGCCTTTAAAATGTCAGTGCATATGGTCCTTAAATAATAGGTTATTCAAAAAACTTTTTCTAATTCATAAGATTTAATATGCCGTATTATAGCTTAATGTGATATAAAACTTTAAATTATCAGTATTGATAAAAAGAATGATACCTGTTTATTTAAATATGTTTATTTGATTTTCACTGTAAGATGTTAATTCTGGAAGGCTTGAGAATTAAGAAAGTTTTGCTCTATATTATTTTTAACAGGCTAATCAAAGTACTTTTAAATGTATATGTATGTATATATATATAATATGTAATGCATATGCATGAATATAGATACATATGTATAAAAATTTATTTTAATATATCTATCAGGTGATTATAATTATTAAATTTTCTCAAGAAAAGAACAATGACTATAAAAAACAGTCTTAAATTTAAATTTCATAGCATACTACTGTTTGTAATGACATGAGAGAAAAACAGATATGAAAGGAAAACGAAAAAGCAAGAGAGAGAAGGGGGAAAATGAGGAAGACAGTGAGTAAAGATGAGGGAGAGGCATGTTCGATGTAAAGATAAAAGTGGAGGGGCTGGGTTTGTGGTTCAGTGGTAACATGCTTTTCTAGCATGTGTGGGACACTGGGTTCTATTCTAAGCACCACATACAAATAAACAAAATGAAGGTCAATCACAACTGAAAAAATTAAAAATAAAAAAGTAGAAATATTACCAAAACTCCAAGCTTTTATGAATGTTAAATTAAAAAAATTATGTTACATAGCCTTATGTAATTTCTAGACTATCCAAAAGAGTCATTAAATGTTAGATTATTAGTGCGATAACTAAAAATCCATTGCTCTTTCCTCAACATTCTGTGGCACGCTAGTGGTAAAATAAATTCTATTATAACACCAAAAAAAAAAAATCTAATATTTCTATAGTAACTGACCCAGTTTAATATCAAGGCTAGTAGATTCCTATGGGACATGATGTGTATTTTGACATTCATTTTTATTCAACACTGGAACATTACTATTTCTTCAGTTTATGCACATCATTGGATATATATTTCATCCACAAGTTCGCTAATTTATACGCATTTGTTTCACATTCAGTCACTTCCTGCTTCAGAACACATGTATTTCTCTATTTTTCTTGACTGCTCTTTTCATGAGACTTCTTTCCAAACTCATTATTTTCGATTTCCATTATTACATTTGAAGCAAAACTCACACACCCGTCATGATAAACCAAACCCTAATATTACCATTAGATGTACAACTAGCTGGAATGAATGATTGTATATCAATATAAGATTTCTTACTTAGTTTCAGATATCAATTAAATCCATTATTTAAAGTGGAACCAGTTATATTATTTATTCACAGTATGGTCTTTTCATGCATTATCTCTATATTCATAGACACAGGATACACCTCTTTGTACCCCCAATACTAATTTATACGTCTTCAAAATATTGCTCCCAGAAATGGTGGAAGAAATGCACATGTCACCTGATTTACATATACATTTTATCACAGTAATATTCTGGACACAAAACGCAAAGGTGACACTTATGATTTTACCAAACCTAAATCGAAAGTGAACATGGATTACTAAAAACTTCCATGTTCAGTTTGCCTAATGCTCTCAAATGTGAATCCTATTCTTGACTACATATTTGTTTCTTCCTAAGATTATATATTCAACCTCAAGCCCGTTGAAAATGTCTAATCTTATCACTCACTTTTTCATTTGCCTGATTTCCTAATGTCTCTATTGATATCTGCTTTCCTACATATTTTCCCCAGATTATCATTGTGACTGACTCTTCACATGTGCTCACATTTACATTCAATCTCTACCAGAAACCCTATTGCAAAAGAACTTTTGGTCCAAATCCTATACTCACTCTTAGTTCTAAACCTACAGACTATCTTTCTAATAATACCGACTATCCCTTTTTGACTAGAAGTTCTCTTTGACATTCCATCATTCAAGGTACAAAGTCCTATGCCATTGAACATTGATTTATCTGAGACATTTCTGCAGAACATAATTCAAAGCTAAGTATCCCAATCAAGGGCCCAATGCCCTTCTGGGCTTCAAATCTTACCTAGATTTCTGTTTTCATTCTTATATTTCACTTTTACATTCTTATAAATATTACAGGTTCCCAATACCATTATTCATGCCGTAGAATGTTTCTTAACCCAAATTGAACTTTTATTAACCGTAACCATACACTCTTCCCTGAATCAAACTTTACAGAAGAGCAGGGACAGAGTTGCTTTTACAATACAGAAATGTAGGGGTTCTTAAACCTGCTGAGATCCTCAAAGGTCCATGCAGAAATGATCCCTGGAGAAGACGTAGGCAGCTATGAAGGAGTTGAGAGAGCAAAAGTCATCTTGCATGGCAAACCCCCTTGTCAGGATGAAGGGATGTGTCTGAATCAGTCTCTCTATCTAAATGTAGAGAAGATGGACTAAACCAGTCCTGTGTGGGGAGATGTTCCCAGGCGCCTATGTTTGTTATACCATTCTATCTTGTGAAATTGTCACCGAAAGTAGGGGCAGCCTCTATCTCATGGGACCCTTGGAAGCAAATGTTAAAACAAAGTGATTGCCAAGGTAGTGACCTCATACATTTCCTGAAGAAAGTGACCTACCTCACTTCCTTGGTGATGTAACTCTCTGAACTTGGGATCCAAGATGCCAGGCTGCCAGAGCCAGTCCCAGTCCCAATTCCAGTGGGCTCACTTGTTTGGATGTACCAAGGACAGAGTCAGTATTTCTTGGTATCTACTGATGTGAGGATTGCCAAATGCCAGGACAGATCTGAAGAGGGGCCTTTCCTGAGAAAGCAGGTAGTGGCTCACCGCTGGCTCCTGAGAACTTCACAGAGTTTGCAAAGGAGACAGATCTGAGACAGGACAGGACATTTCATTGGAACATAATACGGCCCAACAGACAGAGGACACTCCAGATAGTCAGAGACCTACTTGCGGGAAGGAGATGCCTTTGTGAGTGTGAGTGTCAGTTTGTGGTTTTGTCTCATGTTCTGAGAATAGGTAGGAAAGACAGTTTGTTTGGTTTGGAATGGACTGTTTCTAGTAAGTCTTTTGACAAGGTGAGTGATTCTATGCCTGTGTATCCCACTGTGTCCGTGGTTGTAGACATTAGAAAAGAGAATGCATCAATGGATATGTCCTGTCTCGTAGAAAGCTTCCCAGCATTCATCCTGCCCAATTTATGAATGAACTGCAGCTTGCCTTATGGAGGGACAACACCTACTATCTTCCTAAGTTCCTGTTTTCTTCCTGAATTCTGGCAACTCTGCAGAATAGGCTCATGGTTTTGTGTCCAAGATATGTACCACCTCCAAGCTCTGTTACATGGCCATGTACTGGATAGCGGTAAGGAATGGCGAGCATCTCTGAAAACTCAGATATCAGTGTGACCAGGAAATTCTCAGTGGAGAAACCCTGCTTTGGGCCATTCTCTTACCTATGTTTCTGTTGCCCTGAATGTCAGGAAGGTCTTTGCCTCAGGCCACCCCTTTGTGAAGCCTGAAGAAAACAGTTTTCAAATGAAAATGAATGGTCATCACCTGTGGCTCTTTGCTTAGTTTCTTTGGAAATGGATGTGTCTTAATCAGCCTCTTGGACCTGTGTGAGGTTGTGGCTTAGATTCTCAGCACCTGATGGATCTAAAGAAAGATCCCATGTGTGCATCCAAACCAAAATGGCAAAAAGATCAGTTATGGTGGATGAAGTGTCTTGCCTTCCTTTGTTATGTTCCTGACCTACATCAAGTGAGAATAGGGATCATTTGGTTCAAATGAAATCTTCAAAGCCCTAAAGAAGTGCTTGGGTTTTCTCATTATTCCAAATCACATAAAGAATCTATACCTGACAGGCAGTAGGCTTCAAAATGGAGAAGCAGAGCAGTATTAACTGCAGTCCTATTTTATCACTCCTGGTTCAAATGCAGGGTGTCCAGGCCCCCATGACTTTAGGCAAATGAGGGGTAAGAGAGCTTATTTTGGACACTAACACATACCCCACTAGACTCTGACTACTAATCCTAACATGATGGAGAATAATAACCAAAACAGAATAGAAATACAAGCAGTTCAGAGGAGTCATGTTGTATAATTGGACTTGCCTTTTGCATTATATAGGGTAGGAATTATAAATCTACTCAATTTTTAATTAAAACAGTTCTCCATGTGTTTTTAAAGTTAACAAATATGTGAATTCCTCTCTCCCTTTCTCTGTGGCCTATTCAGCACATGTGTTTTTATATGCACATATAGAATCCTACCTGGTATCACATGTATATACTTGAGAGGTTGCTGACTTGGCAGATGCAAATTGTGAGAAGAGATCACTCCTCTTAATGCTGTTGGAACTGAAAATTCAAACTATTGGTGACCTTTCTAGCTGAACAAAATTATATATAAATCCATGTTCAGTAAAAAGTATATTTTGGTATGTGTGGATTATATATATTTCATAATAAATTTCGATTGGCATATATATTGCTACTTTTTAATGTCTGTGTGAGTGTGTGTGTGTGTATATATATAGGCATATGTATATATATATGTATCTATATCTATATATCTATATATCTATATATATCTATATCTATATCTATATCTATATCTATATATATATATATATACACACTCTCCAGATTTTTGAAAATATGAAATATATGTGTCTTATTATACACTCCCAAAATTTATTCATGTTCATGTATGTGGATTTATTATCAACTTTTCACAAGATTATTCTCAGAAATATTCATCCACCTGAAATACATATTTGTTTCCTAGTACTGAAAACTAACTTCAGTGAATGATGCATACAAATCCTAATATTTCTACAGTTACTGACCAAGTTTAACATCAATGCAAGTAGATTCCTATGGGACATGATATGTATTTTGACGTTCATTTGTATTCAACACTGGTACATTACTATTTCTTCAGTTTATGCACATCATGGGATATATATTTCATCCACAAGTTCGCTAATTTATATCAATTTGTTTCACTTTCAATTACTTCCTGCTTCAGAACACATGTATTCCTCCATGTTTCTTGACTAGTCTCTTCATGAGACTTCTTTACAAACACATTATGTTCGATTTCCATAATTACATTTGAAGCAAAACTCACACACCCTTAATGACAAACCATAACCCTCATATTACCATTAGATGTATAACTGATAGGAATGAATGACTGTGTATCAATATAAGATTTCTTATATATTTTAAGATATCAATTTAATCCATTATTTAAAGTGGAATCAGTTATATTATTTATTCACAGTATCATCTATTCATGCATTATCTCTATATTCATAGACACAGGGTACACCTCTTTGTACCCGCAATACTAATTTATACATCTTCAAAATATTGCTCCCTGAAATGGTGGAAAAAATACTTATGTCACCTGATCTACGTATACATTTTATCACAGTACTATTTTGGATACAAAATGCAAAGATCACACATATGTTTGTACAAAAGCCTAAATTGAATGGGAGCATGGATTACTAAAAACATTGATGTCTAGGTTGCCTAATTCTCTCAAATGTCCATCCTATTGGTGACTACATATTTGTTTCTTCGAAGATTATATAGTCAACATCAACCCTGTTAAAATGTCTAATCCTATCACTCACTTTATACTTTGCCTGATTTCCTACTGTCTCTATTGATGTTTCCTTTCCTACATATTTTCCCCAGTTTACCTATGTGACTGACTCTTCACATGTGCTGACATTGACATTCATTCTATTACCGAAACCCTATTGATAAAGAACTTTTGGTCCATATCCTGTACTCACACTTCTTGCAAAACCTACCGACTATCTTCCTAATCCTATGGACTATCCCTGTTTGAGTGGATGTTCTTTTCTACAATCTATCATCCAAGGTACAAGGTCCTATGTCATTGATAATCAATTTATCTGAGACATCACTGCAGAACGTAATTCAAAGCTAAGTATCCAAATCAAAGGCCCAATGCCAATATGGACTTTAAATCTTACTACATTTCTGTTTTCATACATATTTTTCAACTCTATGTTCTTATATATATCACAGATTCCCAATACCATTATTCATCCAGCAAAATGATTCCTAACCCAAAACAAACATGTAATTAACCCTAACCATAAACTGTTCCCTCAATCTACATTTACAAAAGAGCAGGGACAGAGTTGGTCTTACAATACAGGAAAGAAGGGGATTGTCCACCTGCTGAGAACCTCAAAGGTCCATGCAGAATTGATCCCTGGAGAAGATGTAGGCAGGTATGAAGGTCCTGAGAGATCAAAAGTCATCTTCCATGCCAAACAACCTGGTCAGGATGAAGGCTTTTGTCTGAATCAGCCTCTCTCTTCTTAATCTAGAGAAGATGGACCAAATGAGGCCTGTGTGGAGAGCTGTTCCCAGGTGCCTATGGTTGATATACCATTCTAACTTGTGAAAGTGTCACAGAAATACGGTCAGCCTACATTTCATGGGACACTTGGATGCATGTGTTAGGACAAACTGGTTGCCAAGGCAGTAACCTCATTCAGTTCCTGAAAGAAGTTACCTCACCTCACTTTTTTGTTCATGGCACTTTCTGAACTTGGGATCCAGGAAGCCAGGCACCTAGAGCCTGTCTCAGTCCCAGACCTAGTGGTCTCACTTGTTTGATATAACAAGGACAGAGTCAGTCTTTCTTGGTATCTACTGATGTGAGAATGGACAAATGACAGGAAAGCTCTTAAGAGGGGCCCTTCCTGAGAAAGAAGGCAGTGGCTAACTGCTGGCTCCTGACAACTTCACAGAATTGGCCATGGACACCAGATGTGAGATAGGAGAGGCCATTTCGGGGGAACATAGTATGGCCTATCAGTCAGAGGACACTCCGGATAGTCACAAACCTACTTGGAGGAAGGAGGTGCTTATCTGGCTGGGGGTGTGGGTTTGTGGTTTTTTTCTCATGCTCTGAGAATATGTCTGAAAGGCGGTTTGTTTGGTTTGGAGTAAAGTGTTTCCAGAAAGTCGTATGAAAAGGCGAGTGTTTCTATGTCTGTGTATCTCACTGTGTCAGTGGTTGTAGACATTAGCAAAGAGAATGCATCAATGGATGAGTCTTGTCTAGTAGAAAGCTTCCCAGCATTCATCCTTCCCAATTTATGAATGGACTGCGGCTTGCCTTATGGATCAACAACACCTGCTATCTTCCTAAGTTACTGTTTGCTTCCTGACTTCTGGCCACTCTCCAGAATAGGCTCATGGTTTTGTGTCCAAGATATGTACCACCTCCAAGCTCTGTGACACGGCCATGTATTGGTTAAATGAAGGGCATGGCGAGCATCTCAGAAAACTCAGATATCAGTGTGACCAGTAAAGACTCAGTGGAGAAACCATGCTTTGGGCCTTTTCCTTACCTAATGTTCTGTTGCCCTGAATGTCAGGAAAGTCTTTGCCTCAGGCCACCCTTTTTGAAGCCTGAAGAAAAGTTTTCAACTGCAAATGAAGGGGCATCAACTGTGGCTCTTTGCTTAATTGCTTTGGAAAGGGATATGTCTTAATCAGCCTCTTGGCCTTGTGTAATTCTGTGGCTTAGATTCTCTGCACCTGATGGATCTAAAGAGAGATCCCATGTATGCATCCAAAATCAAAATGTCCAAAAGAGCAATCATTGTGGATGAAGTCTCTCTTCTTCCGTGGTAAGGTTCCTGACCTCCATTAAGTGAGAATAGGCCTCCTTTGGGTCAAATAAGTTCTTCAAAGCCCTGCAGATTCTAGCCCATAGGTGATTGGGTTTTCTCATGACTCCAATTCACATGAAGAATCTAAATCCCACCATCAGTAGGCCTCAAATTTAAGAAGCAGAGCAAAATAAACGGCAGGCCTATTTGATCACTCTTAGTTCACAGGAAGGGTGTCCAGGCCACCCTGACTTTAGGCAAATGAGGGGCAAGGAAGCTTATTTTGGACACTGTCTTGGGCTGCACCCCTCACGGAAACCTCCAGCCAGAGGTTATGATGAGTGTCTGTATGGAAGAAAATGAGGGCCATGTGGGAGTGTTTTGGTTTTAATTGTAGTCATTTTTGTGGCGGTTAGTAGAGATTACATGGTCCACCTTGGCTTGAACTTTGGTGGGATTCTGCATAAAGACTGAGTTCTCGTACTGAACTCAGAGAAGTATTGCCATGAATAGTGTTGGAATTTTAGGAGTCCACGCATGAGAGTCGCCCTTGGAAACTGAGATCTAGGCCCAGGGTAGTTATTCACAGAGCACTGGAAATCTCAGCCATTATATCACATGATTTTGTTTGAAAAACTTGGCAACCATTGTTGAGAGTCAAAACACACATGGACCTCACATTGTAGACCTCAATGTTCCTGGATTCATGTGACCTTTTGGCCACTCTTTGGGAAGTCTTTCCTGTGAGAGATCTCCAGATATTTCATTGAAATGAGCTTCCTCACCATTTAATAGTTCCAGAATGCCTCCAACTTCATCCTCGAAAAATGGCTAGGTCAATATATCATGAAATTTTTAAAATTCCCATGACAAGTTGGCACTGGAGATTCTTTGGATATCCTGTGGCCGATCATAAGAATAGCAGTCACTGCCTTGATTGACTGGTTTTCATAAAAATTGTGCAGAACAGTGATGCCAGGAAGTTGGAGCCTGCTGAGGAGTGGGCCTAGAGCATTGGTGGGCAGGTGTGTGATAAAACATCTGCGGGGTGGTCATGTGGATCTGCCTTTGGCTTCCAAATGGCTTGTGACTGATGTGGTGCAGCCAGCAGTCCCTTCAATGTAAAGGCATCTTGTTATATGCAGAGGTTTTAGGGAAATATTTAGAATCAGGTCCTATGGTCAAGGGGGCAACTATGTGGGATATAAGCCTGTTAGGTGCATTCTCCTGCAGACCCTGACCCACCACACGTGATAGAACCCCTCACGCACAGAGTAACAGTTGAATTCTTTGTATTTCGTGAAGCAAATACCAAAATCCCAGTGCAGCAGCAAGAAACACCACGAAAAGTGGAGAATGACCAAATAGCTTCACAGGCCCATGTGGATACACTTAGCCCCTCGTGTCCACAGTTTACCTACAAAGAGAGTATTCAGCACTGCTGACTCATGTTCAGGGAAAATAAGAAACCATGTCCTCCAGGTCACATAGATGAAGACGCTGATTTGATGGTCTCACTACAAACGAAGCTGAAGCTCCCGACAACAACATATATTTCAAGTGCCCACCCTCAGAGGCAGTTTCTCAAGAAGTCTTTACGCCAGCAGAGCTCCATGTTTTTGGAATGATTACACTGTCCCTTACTTTTGGAATCTCCTCTACCTCCTCCAAGGTTGTGAACTCCTGAGCATATTCCATTCCAGATATTTATTCACAGATTTTCTAACTCTTCTCTTCTAATTGTGTCTTACTCTGCGCGATTGTAATGTCAAGGCATTGTTCTGGATGAGAGTGGGAAGATTTTTGTGTACCACATATTTACATACACATTGGATTCATTTTCCAATTTTCCTTTCAAAATACTGAATACCTCACACTAACACTTACCCTACTAGACTCTGACAACTAATCCTAATAAGATGGAGAAAAATAAACCAAAATAAATAGAAATACAAGCAGTTCAGAGAAGGCATGGTGTATAGTGGAATTGCCTTTTGCATTATTTAGGATAGGAGTTATAAATCTAGTCAATTATTTGTTAAAATATTTCTCCATGTGTTTTAAAGTTAACAAATATGTGAATTCCTGTTTCCCTGTCTCTGTAGTCTATTCAGCACGTGTATTTTTACATGAAATTATAGAATCTTACCTGATACCACACGTACATTTTTGTGAAGTGGCTGACTTGGCAGATACAAATTTTAAGAGATCACTCCTCCTAAACGCTTTAGAACTGAAAATTCAACCTATGCGTGAGCTTCCTAGTTGAACAACATTATACATAAATCCATCTCTGGATGATATAAATTTCATGGTGAATTTCATATAGCATATATTATGCTATTTTTAATGTCTGTGTGTGTTTGTGTGTGTGTATATATATATATATATATATATATATATATATATATATATATATATTCTCCAGATTTTTCAAAATATGAAATATGTGTCTTATTATACACTCCCTTAACTCATTCATATTCAAGTGTGTGGATTTATAATCAAATTTTCTCAAGAGTTTTCTCAAAATATTCATTCTCCTGATATACATATTTGTTTCTTAGTACTGAAAACTAACTTTAGTGAATGGTGCATACAAATTCTAATATTTCTACAGTAACTGACCTAGTTTAACATCAACGCAAGTAGATTCCTATGGGACATGATGTGTATTTGGATGTTCATTTTATTCAACACTGGTACATTACTATTTCTTCAATTTATTCACATCATGGGATATATATTTCATCCACAAGTTCGCAAGTTTATAGGCATTTGTTTCACTTTCAATCATTTTCTTCTTCAGATCACACGTATTCCTCCATGTTTCTTGACTGGTCTTTTTATGAGACTTCTTTCCAAACACATTAATTTAGATTTCTATGATCACTTTTGAAGCAATACTCACACACCTTTCATGATAATCATAACCCTAATATTACATATAGATGTATTACTGGTTGGAATGAATGATATTATATCAATACAATATTTCTTATAATATTTCATATATTAATTCAATCCATTATTTAAAGTGGGAACAGTTAAATTATTTATTCAAAATGTGGTCTATTCATGCATTATGTCTATATTCATGGACACAGGGTACACCTCTTTTACCCCCAATAGTAATTTATAGGTCTTGAAAACATTACTTCCAGAAATGCTTGAAGAAATGCTCATGTCATCTGATCCACATATACATTCTATGACAGTAATATTCTGGACAAAAAATGCAAAGGTCACACTTATGATTGTACCAAAGCCTAAAATGAAAGTGAACATGGATTACTAAAAGCATCCATGTCCAGGTTTCCTAATGCTCTCAAATGTCAATCCTAATGGTCACTGCATATTTGTTTCTTCTTAAGATTATATATTCAAACTCAACAGTGTTCAAAATGTCTAATCCTATCACTCACTTTATACTTTGCCTGATTTTGTAAAGTCTCTATTATTATCTGCTTTTCTACATATTTTTCAAAGTTCATCATTGTGACTGAATTTTCATATGTGCTGACATTTACGTTCACTCTCTAACTGAAACCCTATTGCTAAAGAAATTTCCGTCCAAATCCTGTACTCACTCTTCTTCCTAAACCTACCGACTATCTACCTAATCGTACCGACTATCCCTTTTTGACTGGATGTTCTCTTCCTCATTCAATCATCCAATGTACAAGGTCCTATGCCATTGTAAATGGATTTATCTGAGTCATCTGTGCAGAACCTAATTCAACACTACGTATCCCAATCAAGGGCCTAATGCCCTTCTGGGCTTCAAATCCTAGATTTCTGTTTTCATACATATATTTTACCAATATAATTTAATAAATATCGCATGTTCCCAATACCATTATTCATCGTGCAGAATGATTCCTAACCGAAATCAAACCTGTTATTACCCTAACCATCATCGCCTGGAGGTCATTCCTCAAAAAAAGGAAAAACCAACAAATAAATGAGCTCACACTTCATCTCAATGCCCTAGAAAAGGATGAACAAAACAACAGCAAATGCAGCAGAAGGCAAGAAATAATTAAAATCAGAGCGGAAATCAACAAAATTGAAACAAAAGAAACTATTGAAAAAATCAACAAAACTAAAAGTTGGTTCTTCGAAAAAATAAACAAGATTGACAGACCCTTAGCCATACTAACGAAGAGGATAGAGAACTCAAATTACTAACATACAGGATGAAAAAGGCAATATCACAACAGATGCTACAGAAATTCAGAAGACAATTAGAAATTATTTTGAAAACCTATATTCCAATAAAATAGAAGATAGTGAAGACATCGATAAATTTCTTAAGACATATGATTTGCCCAGACTGAGTCAGGAGGATACACACAATTTGAACAGACCAATACCAATGGATGAAATTGAAGAAGCAATCAAGAGACTACCCACCAAGAAAAGCCCGGGACCGGATGGGTATACAGCGGAGTTTTACAAAACTTTTAAAGAAGAATTAATACCAATACTTTTCAAGTTATTTCAGAAAATAGAAAAAGAGGGAGCTCTTCCAAATTCATTCTATGAGGCCAACATCACGTTGATTCCGAAACCAGACAAAGACACATCAAAGAAAGAAAACTTCAGAACAATAACCCTGATGAACCTAGATGCAAAAATCCTCAATAAAATTCTGGCGAATCGGATACAAAGGCACATCAAAAAAATTGTGCTCCATGATCAAGTAGGATTCATCCCTGGGATGCAAGGATGGTTCAATATACGGAAATCAATAAATGTTATTCACCACATCAATAGACTTAAAGATAAGAACCATATGATCATCTCGATAGATGCAGAAAAAGCATTCGACAAGTACAGCATCCCTTGATGTTCGAAACATTAGAAAAACTAGGGATAACAGGAAATTACCTTGACATTGTAAAAGCTATCTATGCTAAGCCTCAGGCTAGCATCATTATGAATGGTGAAAAATTGAAGGCATTCCCTCTAAAATCTGGAACAAGACAGGGATGCCCTCTATCACCACTTCTATTCAATATAGTTCTCGAAACACTGGCCAGAGCAATTAGACAGACGAAAGAAATTAAAGGCATAAAAATTGGAAAAGAAGAACTTAAATTATCATTATTTGCGGATGACATGATTTTATACATAGAAGACCAAAAAGGGCCTACAAAAAAACTACTAGAACTAATAAATGAATTCAGCAAAGTAGCAGGATATAAAATCAACACGCATAAATCAAAGGCATTCTTGTATATCAGCAACAAAACTTCTGAAATGGAAATGAGGAAAACCACTCCATTCACAATATCCTCAAAAAAAAAATAAAATACTTGGGAATCAACCTAACAAAAGAAGTGAAAGATTTATACAATGAAAACTACAGAACCCTAAAGAGAGAAGTAGAAGAAGATCTTAGAAGATGGAAAAATATACCCTGTTCATGGATAGGCAGAACTAACATCATCAAAATGGCGATATTACCAAAAGTTCTATATAGGTTTAATGCAATGCCAATCAAAATCCCAAAGGCATTGCTTGTAGAAATAGATAAAGCAATCATGGAATTCATATGGAAAAATAAAAGACCCAGAATAGCAAAAGCAATTCTAAGCAGAAAGTGCGAATCAGGCTGTATAGCGATACCGGATTTCAAACTATATTACAGAGCAATAGTAACAAAAACAGCATGGTACTGGTACCAAAACAGTCGGGTGGACCAATGGTACAGAATAGAGGACACAGAGACCAATCCACAAACTTACAACTATCTTATATTTGATAAAGGGGCTAAAAGAATGCAATGGAGGAAGGATAGCATCTTCAACAAATGGTGTTGGGAAAACTGGAAATCCATATGCAACAAAATGAAACTGAACCCCCTCCTCTCACCATGCACAAAAGTTAACTCAAAATGGATCAAAGACCTTGATATCAAATCAGAGACTCTGCATCTGATAGAAGAAAAAGTTGGCTACGATCTACATATAGTGGGGTCGGGCTCCAAATTCCTTAATAGGACACCCATAGCACAGGAGTTAATAGCAAGAATCAACAAATGGGACTTACTTAAACTAATAAGTTTTTTCACAGCAAAAGAAAGAATAAGAGAAGTAAATAGGGAGCCTACATCATGGGAACAAATATTTACTCCTCACACGTCAGATAGAGCCCTAATATCCAGAATATACAAAGAACTTAAAAAATTAGACAATAAGATAACAAATAACCCAATCAACAAATGGGCCAAGGACCTGAACAGAAACTTCTCCGAGGAGGACATACAATCAATCAACAAGTACATGAAAAAATGCTCATCATCTCTAGCAGTCAGAGAAATGCAAATCAAAACCACCCTAAGATACCATCTCACTCCAGTAAGATTGGCAGCCATTATGAAGTCAAACAACAACAAGTGCTGGCGAGGATGTGGGGAAAAGGGTTCTCTTGTACATTGCTGGTGGGGCTGCAAATTGGTGCGGCCAATTTGGAAAGCAGTATGGAGATTCCTGGGAAAGCTGGGAATGGAACCACCATTTGACCCAGCTATTGCCCTTCTCGGACTATTCCCTGAAGACCTTAAAAGAGCGTATTACAGGGGTACTGCCACATCGATGTTCATAGCAGCACAATTTACAATAGCTAGATTGTGGAACCAACCCAGATGCCCTTCAATGGATGAATGGATTAAAAAAATGTGGCATCTATACACCATGGAGTATTACGCAGCACTAAAAAATGACAAAATCTTGGAATTTGCAGGGAAATGGATGGCACTAGAGCAGATTATGCTTAGTGAAGCTAGCCAATCCCTAAAAAACAAATACCAAATGTCATCTTTGATATAATGAGAGCAACTAAGAATAAAGCAGGGAGGAAGAGCAGGAAGAAAAGATTAACATTAAACAGAGACATGAGGTGGGAGGGAAAGGGAGAGAAAAGGGGAATTGCATGGAAACGGAGGGAGACCCTCATTGTTATACTAAATTACATATAAGAGGTTGTAAGTGGAATGGGAAAATAAACAAGGTGAGAAATGAATTACAGTAGAAGGGGTAGAGAGAGAAGATGGGAGGGGAGGGGAGGGGGGATAGTAGAGGATAGGAAAGGTAGCAGAATACAACAGTTACTATTATGGTATTATGTAAAAATGTGGATGTGTAACCCATGTGATTCTGCAATCTGTACTTGGGGCAAAAAAGGGAGTTCATAACTCACTTGAAGCTAATGTATGCTAATGTATGAAATATGATATGTCAAGAGCTTTGTAGGGTTTTGAACAACCAATAAAAAAAAAAAAAAGAAATTTCCGTCCAAATCCTGTACTCACTCTTCTTCCTAAACCTACCGACTATCTACCTAATCGTACCGACTATCCCTTTTTGACTGGATGTTCTCTTCCTCATTCAATCATCCAATGTACAAGGTCCTATGCCATTGTAAATGGATTTATCTGAGACAACTGTGCAGAACCTAATTCAATACTACGTATCCCAATCAAGGGCCCAATGCCCTTCTGGGCTTCAAATCCTAGATTTCTGTTTTCATACATATATTTTACCAATATAATTTAATAAATATCGCAGGTTCCCAATACCATTATTCATCGCGCAGAATGATTCCTAACCCAAATCGAACCTGTTATTACACTAACCATACACTGTTCCCTCAATCTAACTTTACAGAAAAGCAGGGACAGAGTTGGTCTTACAATACAGGAGTGTAGGGAAACTTCCACCTGCTGAGAACCTCGAAGGTCCATGCAGAAATGATCCATGGAGAATATGTAGGCAGCTATGAAGGACCTGAGGGAGGAAAAGTCAACTTCCATGGTAAACAACCTGGTCAGGATGAAGGGATGTGTCTGAATCAGCCTCTTTCATCTTAATGTAGAGAAGATGGACCAAACCAGGCCTGTGTGGAGAGCTGTTCCCGGGTGCCTATGGTTGATATACCATTCTAACTTGTGAAAATGTCAGAGCGAGTAGGTGCATCCTCCATCTCATGGGACCCTTAGAAGCAACTTTTAGGAAAAAGTTGTTGCCAAGGCAGTGACCTCATTTAGTTCCTGAAGGAAGTGACCTCACCTCACTTCCTTGGTGATGGAACTCTCTGAACTTGGGATACAGGAAGTCAGGCACCCAGAGCCAGTCCCAGTTCATGTCCCAGTGGTCAAACTTGTTTGGATTTTCCAAGGACAGAGACAGTCTTTCTTGGTACCTACTGATGTGAGGATGGCCTAATGCCAGGAAGGTCTGAGGAGGGGCCTTTCCTGAGAAAGAAGGTAGTGGCTCACCACTGGCTCCTAACAGCTTCACAGAGTTGGACACGGAGACCAGATCTGAGAGAGAACAGCCCATTATGGGGGAATATATTATGGCCCACCAGTCAAAGGACACTCCATATTTTCACAGACTTACTTGGGGGTCTGTGTGGGTGTGGGTGTGGGTTTGTGGTTTTGTCTCATGTTCTGAGAATAGGTAGGAAAGTCGTTTTGTTTGGTTTGGTGTGAATTGTTTCTAGTAAGTCTTTTGACAAGGCGAGTGTTTCTATGTCTGTGTATCCCACTGTGTCCGTGGTTGTAGACATTAGAAAAGAGAGCGCATCAATACATATGTCCTATCTAGTAGAAATCTTACCAGCGTTCATCCTGTCCTATTTATGAATGGTCTACGGCTTGCCATATGGATCGGCCACTCCTAATATCTTCCTAAGATCCTATTTTCTTTCTGAATTTTGGCCAAACTCCAGAATAGGCTCATGGTTTTGTGTCCAAGATATGTACCACCTTTAAGCTCTGTGACATGGCCATGTACTGGATAGCTGAAGGCAATGGTGAGCATCTCAGAAAACTCAGATATCAGTGTGATCAGGAAAGTCTCAGTGGAGAAACCCTGCTTTGGGCCTTTTGCTTACCTATTGTACTATTGCCCTTAATGTCAGGAAAGTCTTTGCCTCAGGCCACCCCTTTGTGAAGACTGAAGAGTTTTCAAATGGAAATGAATGGGCATCACCTTTGGCTCTTTGCTTAATTGCTTTGGAAAGGGATGTGTCTGAATCAGCTTCTTGGCCCTGTGTGAGGTTGTGGCTTAGATTCTCAGCACCTAATGGATCTAAAAAAATCCCATGTGTGCATCCAAAACCAAAATACCCATAAGAGCAGTCATTGTGGATGAAGTCTCTCACCTTCCTCTGTAAGGTTCCTGACCTCCATCTTTGAGAATAGGGATCCTTTGGGTCAAATGAGTTCTTCAAATCACTACAGAGGCTAGGCCATAGGTGCTTGGGTTTTCTCATGACCCCAATTAACATAAGGAATCTAAACCCCACAGTAATTAGGCCACAAAATGCAGAATCAGAGCAGTATTAAGGGCAGGCCTCTTTCATCACTTCTGGTTCACAGGAAGGGTCTCCCTGCCACACTGACTTTAAGCAAATGGGGGAAAGGGACCTTATTTTGGATACTGTCTTTGGCTTTGGCCCTCATGGAAACCTACAGCCTGAGGTTATGATTAGTGTCTATATGGAAGAAGATGAGGGCCATGTGGGAGTGTTTTGGTTTTAATTGTGGTCATTTTTGTGGCCATTGGAAGAGATGACTGGGTCCACCTGGGCTTGAACACTGGTGTGATTCCCCTTAGAAACTGAGTTATGGAACTGACCTCAAAGAAGTATTGCCATGTATTGTGTTGGGATTTTAGGAGGCCACGCATGAGAGTCGCCCTTGGAAACTGAGATCAAGGCCCAGGGTGGCTTTCCACAGAGCACTGGGAATCTCAGGAAGGATATCACATGATTTTATTTTTAAAGAATTGGCAGCCATAGTTGCAAGTCAAAGCACAAAAGGATCACACATTGTAGACCTCAAATGCCTGGCTTAATGTGACCTTTTAGCCTGTCGTTGGGAATCATTGCCTGTTAGAATTCTCCAGAGATTTCATTGAAATAAGCTTCCTCTCCATTTCATGGTTCCTGAATGAATTAAACCCCACAGTGCCTCAAACTTCATCCTTGAAAAAAGGCTAGATAAATACCATTAAATTTTTGAAATTCCCATGAACAGGTGTCAGTGGAGAACCTTTGGATGTCTTATAGATGATCATGAGTGTACCAGACAATGCCTTGATTGACTGGGTTTCATGAAAATCATGTAGAACAGAGATGCCAGTAATTTGGAGCCCGATGAGTAGTCGGCCTAGAGCAGTGGAGTGTAGGTGTTTGTTAAAACATCTGTGATGGGGTCATGTGGATCTGCCATTGGCTTCCAAATGGTTTGTGACTGACATGGTGCAGCCCCCATACCCTTGTATGTAAAGGCATCTTGTTATACGGAGAGGTTTCAGGGCAATGTTTAGAATCAGATTGCTATTGTCAAGGGGGCAAGCTATGTGGGATAGAAGCCTGGTTGGTGCACTCTCCTGCAGACCCTTAACCAACACACGTGACAGAACTCCCTCCAGCACTCTGTCCTAGTTGACCTCTTCGTATTTCATGAAGCAAATACTAAACTCCCAATGCAGCTGCAAGAAACACCATGAAAAGTAGAGGAAGACCAAATGGCTTCAAAGTCCACACTGGGAGACACTTTGTCCCCAAATGGCAACAAATTACCTACAAAGAGAGAATTCAGCCCTGCTGCCTCATGTTTATTGGAAAATAAGAAACCATGTGCTCCAGGTCACACAGATGCAGACCCATATTTGATGGTCTCACTACAAAGGAAGTTAAAACTCCTGACAACAACATATATTTCAAGTGCCCAACCTCAGAGGCAGTTTCTCAAGAAGTCTTTAGGCCAACAGAGCTCCATGTTTGTGGAGTTTTTACCATGTACCTTACTTTTCGAAACACCTCTACCACCTCCAAGGTTGTTAACTACTGAGAATTTTCCATTCCAGATGTGTATTCACAGATTTTCTAACTCTTCTTCTCTTATTGTGTCTTACTTGGGGTGAAGGTAATGTCAAGGCATTGTTCTGAATGAGAGTGGGAAGACTTTTGGGTAGCACATATTTGCATAAACATTGGATTCATTTTCCAATTTTCTATTCGAAATACTGAATCCCTGACTGTCAGAGGTAGAAGGAATTCTATTCTCCTTCAAAGAATAGCCTGACACTTACAAGAAACAGCCACCAGGAGACATCCTGTCTGAGAGACATCCTGTAGCCATCTGTCTCCCTGAGACATCCTGCGGCCATCTGTCTTTCTGAAACTTCCTGAGGTTATCTCACCTTGTGAAGACATCTAGGAACTGCCGATAAGAGAGATTTCCCACATCCAGCATACAAATACCCCTGTGTGAACAATAAAAGTTTGCAGCTTGATCAGAACTCCTGTCTTGCTGTCATCTCTCGTGTCTCTTGTCCCTTCATTCCTCCCTATCTAGGTTCGCTGCCCACGTTGATGTGTCCTGCCGGCTGGGACATCTGGCGCCCACCGACTGGGGCTTGAGCTTTTGATTGAGGGGGACCCCGTCCTCCTGGAAGATTTGGTCAAGCGGAGCTTGCAATAACTGCAGAAGACACCACCGAGAGACAGATCCAGGAGGAGCGTGGGGATGACGCACGGTGATTGACCCACTATGGGACAAGCAGTTTCGTCACATGATTTGTTTTTGTCAGGCTACAAGGAGTCCTTGCAGACATGGGGGCGCGTGTTTAGAAAAAAGACTTAATTTTTTTTTCATACATAAGAGAGCAGTGTCCATGGTTTCCTCTTGAAAGGACCATTGATGGTAAAAGATGGCTTGGAGTAGGAGACTGTTTAAAAGATTATTATGAATCCTTTGGCCCAGAAAAAGTGCCTGTTCCCACGTTTTCTTACTGGAACTTAATTAATGAAATTCTTAAAAGTTCACCCTTTGACAATGGTACCTTAAAACTTGTCGAGGTTGGGGAAGAGGCTATGCAAATACTTCTCGTATCCCCTCGGCATGCCCATCAGTTAGTATAGACATAGACCCTTCTCAGGCTCCCCAGGACCATGGGAACCTTCCTGGTCCCCCTCAAAATACCACCCTAATGATTAAGGCTCCAATGGTTACCAACTGCCTTTATCCAGTTTTAAATTCCGGAGACTCATTGACCCCTGTAGAGGAGGCTACCTTGGAGAAGGAAGCAGCTCGCTACCATTCAGAAGACCCTGCACCTCTCAAGACCCTGCCACAGCCTATAGGACTTACACATCCAACCCCTCCTATATCCCTCCTGCCTTTTGTGCTCTGGCCCTTCAGGGTACAAATGCCCCCCCCCCAGATATTTTTTCCCCACTTCCCTTGCCTAAACTGGCTCCTTTGTGAGCATCCTTCCAACATAGACAGGAAGAGATCCAACCTTTAAAAGAATTAAGATCCCTTCACTCTGAGCTCTGTTCATTAGCCTTAGGTATGGAGTCAAAGTAACTGGCCTACAGTGGTCTAATACAAAGGCGAAGCCACTCCATCAACCTGTGCTCGCCTTCCCAGTCACCACCAGTCAGATAGATAAGCCTGCCCAGGCTGAGGTCAAAGACTTAGACGAGGATCAAGAGAAGGAAGCGGAGAAATGGAATAAGGAGATCAGGACTCAGAGGATGAGGAGTTCAGCCCTAGGCAGGCAGGAACCCAGAGTCTACAAAAAATTAAGCCTGCATTTTCCTGAAAAACTTAGAAAGGCTTGTGCTCACTATGGCCCCTTTGCACCCTACATGTTGGCTTTATTAGAAAGCCACAGCACACAATGACTTACTCCCAATGATTGGAAATTTTTAGACCAAGCTACCCTCAGTGCCAGAGACTTTCTGTTATGGAATGCAGATTTCAAAGAGCACTGTCGGGAAACTGCTCAAAAAATTTTAACTAAGGCCTCCTCTAAGTCCGGGACTTATGTTAAGCTAGTGGGCAATGAGCCTTTTGACACTAAAACTAAACAGGCACATTTCCCTGCTGGACTTTTGATGCAGATTCAGATGGCTGGCTTACATGCTTGGAGACACCTCCCTCAAAGCCTCGGCTACCACTTCCCTGGCAAAAATTCGACAAGGGCCCGACGAGCCTTATAGCGACTCTGTTCCCAGGCTTAACGTAGCTGTGGAATGCTTGCTTGGACCAAGTGAAAACAAAAGCTCTTTTGTAAAATATCTTGCCTTTGAAAACGCCAACCTGGCATGTCAGGATGTTCTTCAACCACATAAGGATAAAGGGAAACTTTCTGACTTTATGAGACTCTACGCAGGGGTAGGTGCAGCTCATGCCATGGGTCTTGCCCTAGGTGCCACCTTTACCAAGACCTTTCACAATCCTGGCTCACGTACTTGCTTTACTTGTAAACAACCTGGCCATTTTGCACGCAAGTGTCCGACAGGCAAAGAAAGCCTAGGAATAGCATCTCCTTCAACTGGGGCTATACCGCCCCAAGCTACCCTTTGCCCTAGATGTGGTAAAGGTCATCACTGGGCCAGTGAGTGTAGATCTAAGACAAATGCCCTCAGACAGCCTATTTTTTCCTGCTTCTTGGGAAACTCCCTGCGGGGCCAGCCCCGGGCCACGACATCCCCCAGGACAAAACCAGGGGCAATAAGATTTTTTCCCTTCCAAACTCCCAACCTACCTCAAAATTCTTCTCCACAATTGCTTCCCTCCAACTAGCCACTCCAGGCAGCGCAGGATTGGACATCTGTGCCACCACTGAAACTATATTAGACTCAATGCAAGGGCCCCAGATAATACCCACTGGAATTATGGGTCCCCCTCCATCTCATATCTGTGCCCTTATTTTTGGAAGAGCCTCTACTAACTTACATGGTGTTCAGGTCTTCCATGGCATTAATAATAATGACTTCACTGAAGAAAAAAAATACTGGCCACAGCTATTAATGGAGTTTTGGCCATCCCAGCAGGAACAAGTCTTGCACAATTAATACTCCTTCCCTTGAATCCAGGAGGCACTTAACCACCCAAACCTACCGCGGGGGACTGCCTCCTTGGGCTGCTCTGATGTAAATTGGGTTCAACCCGTTTCTCAAAATAGACCCACCATTTCCTTACTTATTGAAGGAAAGGAATTCCAAGGAATTCTAGATACTGGAGCTGATGCCACAATTATTTCTCAAAAATATTGGTCATCAGCTTGGGCCCTCACCCCATCCTTGACTGACCTTAAAGGGATAGGACAGTCAAAAAATCCTCTGGTCAGCTCTACGGCTCTTAGCTGGACTGATAAAGAGGGTAATAAGGGAATTGTCACTCCTTTCATTGTTCCTGACCTCCCTGTTAACCTATGGGCCCGAGATATTTTGAGTCAAATGGAAGTTATTCATGCCAGTCCCAATTCCATGGTGACTCATCAAATGCTTCGTATTTATTTTGTCCCTGGTATAGGCCTTGGGAGACTGAGACAAGGACTGGTTGAGCCAATAAAACCCATACAAAAAAGAAATACATATGGACTTGGGTATTCGGATTTTTAGTGTCAGTCTCTGACTCTCCTGTACCCCATGGAGATAAAATTATTTGGGAGACTCAGACTCTTGTGTGGTTGGATCAATGGTCCCTTACCCAAGAAAATTTGGAGGCTACCTCCATGTTAGTGCAGGAACAGCTGGCAGCCGGCCATGTAGAGCCCTCAACCTCACCATCGAATACTCCAATTTTTGTTATCAAGTAAAAATCAGGCAAGTGGTGCCTTTTACAATATTTGTGTGCCATTAATAAACCTATGTGCCGAATAAGAGCACTACAGCCAGGCATTCCCACACCAGTGGCTATTCCCAAAAACTATTGTAAAATGATTATTGACTTAAAAGATTGTTTTTTTTTGACCATTCCTTTACATCCTGAGGATAGACACTATTTTGCCTTTAGTCTCCCTCACCTTAATTTTCAGGGCTCTATGCAGAGATTTCAATGGAAGGTTCTTCCCCATGGTATGGCCAACAGCCCTAGTCTTTGCCAAAAATATGTTGCTCAAGCAGTAGACCCTGTGAGAGAGCTATGGCCACAAATTTATATTTTACATTATATGGATGATTTGTAATTGCTGCACCTAATAACCATGACCTTAATAATTGTTACTTGGACCTTTACAAAATCCTCACTACCTTGGGACTACAGATAGCTCCTAATAAGATTAAAACACAGGACTGTTATACCTATTTGGTCCGTAAACTTCAAGATAATCAGATCCAAATTCCTAAGATACAACTATGGGTGGACCATCTTCACACCCTTAATGATTTTCAAAAATTACTGGGGAATATTCAATGGCTAAAAACATATTTGAAATTACCCACTTGTATACTTTTGTCCCTTAATGATATTTTGAGAGGTGTTTCCCACCCCTCCTCCCCTCAAAAGCTTACTCCCGAGGCATGACAGGCATTAAACCAAGTCACAGAAGCCATTGCCAAACAGTTTTTTACAGAACATTCTTATAACCTTCCTCTGGTTCTGGTTATTTTACACACTCCTCATACACCCACAGGAATATTTCGGCAGCGAAATACACATTTTAGAAATAAAGGCTGCCTTTGCTTTGCGTCCATTTACCCACCACATTCTCCAAGGTTATTACTGTTTTTCTTGCTCAGGTAGCTTCTATTATTTTTAAATGTCGTTTGCTATCTCGACAACATTTTGGCAAAGACCATGAAAATATTTTAATTTCATATACTAAAGACCAAACCCAATTTTTACTACAGACAGAGAATGAATGGCGTATTGCCTTATTAGGCTTTTTGGGAACAATTGATAACCACCTCCCCAATGACCCCCTTTTATATTTTGTCCAGTTACATCCATTTATTTTTGCCAAAATTACTCAAAAGGCTCCCATTCCTCAAGTCCTTACTGTCTTTACAGACGGTTCCAGTAATGGCGGAGCAGTCTTTGTTGTCAATAACCAACCTAACACCTTTGATACTGTCTATCATTCAGCACAGTTTGTGGAATTGTTTGCCATAACACAAGTTTTTAAAACATTTCTTGATAATCCTGTTAATATTTATACATACAGTGCCTACATTGCTCATTCTGTGCCCCTGCTTCAGATTTCACCCACCATTAAGGCTTCTTCCAATGTGGCCCATCGGTTTCACCAGCTTCAGAAGCTAATTCAGGCCAGACAACACCCATTTTTCTTAGGACACATCAGGGCACACTCTGATCTTCCCAGCCCTCTAACACAAGGTAATGCCAAAGCTGATGCAGCAACTCGTTTCATCTTTTCAATTTTTGTTGGCTCCATTCAAAAGGCCACGGATTTACACAATCTTCACCATCTAAATTCCCAGAACCTTCGATAACTATGTAAAATTACCAGGCAACAGGCACGAGAAATAGTAAAAGCATGCCCTGGTTGCCCTGTCTCCCTCCCCATTCAACACTTGGGAGTTAACCCCCGAAGATTACTGTCCAATCAGTTTTGGCAAATGGATGTTACTCATTTTTCTGAATTTGGAAAAACCAAATATATACACGTTTCTGTAGATACCTTCAGCGGCCTTATTTTTGCATCACCACATTCTGGAGAGGCTATCAAAGATGTCCTTTCTCATCTTGTTTCAGTGTTTTCCGTAATGGGTAAACCAATACATATTAAAAAAAAGATAATTGTCCTGCATATACCAGTGCCAAGTTTAAACAGTTTTGTGCTTCCTCGCAAATTTGTCATACTACTGGAATTCCATACAAGCCTCAGGCATTGTGGAACGTGCCCACCTTACCTAAAGACTTGGCTAACCCGCTTTAATGCTTCTGCACTTGTATTTACCACTCACAGGCATCGCCTTAATCATGCATTATTTGCCCTTATTTTTCTTTCCCTAGACAATGAAGGCCATTCGGCTGCAGACTGACACTGACAATCCTCGTCCAATTCTGTTCGCCCACCTGTTATGTGGCACAATCCCCTTACAAATAAATGGAAAGGCCCAGGTCCTGTCCTCATCTGTGGACGAGGCTCAGCTTGTGTTTTGGACCAAGAGCAAGCAGCCCCAAGATGGTTACCAGAACGCCTGGTTAAACAGGTTAATGGCTTACCTCAACACGGGGATGGAGGCCCTCACCCTGAGGACAAATTTTCCTCTTTTTCAGATGCAGCCAACAATCTGTGTGAGGATCCTACTTAAGGCACTTCTGCTGAACAGGATTGTACACGGAGGCTTTGGCCCTCCACCTTCCAACATCATGGAGTACCTTTTTGGCCCTCCCTGTGAACGCAAGGGAGGATCTTGGTCTCAGGCTCCCACTAGTTTGACCCAGACTGCTGACTGCGTGACTAAGGTGGCTTACCTCCGGGCCGAGTTTGACCATAAACTCAGAGGAGTTCATCAGCCTAAATTGGTATGTGTTAACAAGCCAAAGATTATTCCCCCTAGTACAAGTAATGCTCTCTAAAATTGTTCTGCAACTTGAACGCATACCCAAGCGATGCATGCCACTTGTTATGCGTCGGCCTCAATTTGTGTCAACAAGAAGGGAGAACAATTTTTTGAAGCCTCCCTAACTAAAACTCATGCAGCAGGAGGGACCACTATTCATTATACCCCCGTTCTTTTTGACCGGGGAGGAGAAGGCAAATACACCAAGCTACAGTCAGCTGGGTGCCAAGGCCCTGTTGGTAAACCCCCCTTCTGCCCCATTATGGCACCTACAGGGGTCGCTGATGGTGGAGGATTCCCTTATGCTGTCAAGCATCCTCAGATAATCAAACTTTTGAAACCCCAAATCCCTGAGCTCACATATCATCCCTTAATATAGCCAAAATGCCAGCTCCCCGGTTTAGATAACAATATATTAGATATTTTGGAAACTACCTTCTCCTTGCTTAATAATTCCAACCCCACCTTTGCTGGTGATTGCTGGCTCTCCATGACAACAGGGGCAATCATGCCTATTGCAGTTCCTATTAATTCTATCATAGACGATGATAATACATGCCAACCCAGATTTCCTTTTAAAGTACAGTCTATAGGCACTTTTACAATATGTCTTTTAGGCGCGATGCAAAATAATACCTATGATATTGATGTTGGAGTTCCTTCCTTTGGAAATTGCTCAACAGTACAAAACTATTCCTCACCCACCCCATCTCTTTGTCCCTCCAATGGCACAGTTTTTATGTGTGGAGTAAACTCGGCCTTCCTGAGGCTTCCATCGAATTGGACCGTTGGCTGTGTTCTTGCCTTATTACTCCCTGATATAACTATTGTCCCAGGAGACAAAACTCTATGCATTCCTAGTCTAGACACCTTAGTCAAAAGACACAGGCGGGCAATACAGGCCTTACCACTCTTTGCCAGCCTTGGAATAACAGCTGCTGTGAACACAGGTACAGCTGGCTTAGGCATGGCTATACACTCTTAGCGTCGCCTGTCTCAACAACTTATAAATGATGTAAAAACTCTATCAGGAAACATTAAAGATTTGCAGGACCC